>NW_007250845.1:231604-241169 GCF_000164805.1 Carlito syrichta
GCCACTGCACTCCAGTCTGGGCGACAGAGTGAGACTCCAACTCAAAGAAAAAAAAAAACCTCTGACTGGGAGTCAGTGAATCTTGTGTGACTTATAGCAAGTTTTCAAAGTTGACCAAACTTTAGTTTTCTTCTAGTTTTTCTTTTTCTTTCTTTCTTTTTATTTTATTTTAATTTTTATTTGGAGGGATCTCTCTCACTCTGTTGCCCAGGCTAGAGTACAGTGACACGATCACAGCTTTCCACATTCTCAACCTTCTGGGCTCAGGCAATCCTACTAGATTACAGGCACACTCCACCATGCCTTTTTTTTTTTTAGAAATGAGGTCCCACTATGCTGCCCAGGCTGATCTCAAACTCCTGAGCTCAAGCAATCCTCCCGCCTCAGCTTCTGAAAGTGCTGGGATTGAAGGCTTGAGCCACCACATCCGGACTTAGTTTCCTTCTTGATAAAATAATACTGCTTTGAGTCCCACCTACCTCAAAGGTTCTCGTGGGGATCACATGAGATGGTATGAGAGCTTTGGAAACTGAATATTGCTGTTCAGAGGTGTGCCATGACAGAAGAAAGTTCGAACTCTACCTGACCCACCTGGCTTCCCAGGGCCTGCCCCCAGATTTCCCACAATTCTCTCCCCAGGCTCACCTCACTTCAAGCACAACCAACCAGCTCCTTTCTGCTCCTCAACCTGCCAGGCTGGCTGCTGCCTGGAGGCCCTCACACTTGCTGTTTCCCTATATTTTCAAAGGTCTGGCAATCTGTCCTAATGTCCTCTGGAGAGGTGCTAACATCATCCCTCTGGAAAGGCCATCCCCAATTCCCCTATATGCCCACCCACCCCCACCTCCCCAGAGACACACTTTTTACTGATTTATTATTATAGCACTTATCAATTCATTTGTTTAAATGGCTCCTGTCTGTCTCCTCCACTAAAAAACAAGCTTCACGAGAGCAGGGGTTGGGATTCCAGTGCCTGGCATACAGTAGGTAGGAGGTGTTGAGGATACGGTGCTGACCAAAACAAGCACGGTCCCTGCCTGCTGTGGTCTGACTGTTTGTGTTCCCCCAAAGTTTGTGTGTTGGAATCCTAACCACTAAAACGATGATATTAAGAGATGGGGGCATTAGGAGACGATGGGATTGTAGAAGCAGAGCCCTCGTGAATAGAGTCTGGGCTCTTTCTAAAAAAGGCCAACGGCCAGGCACAGTGGCTCACATCTATAATCCTAGCACTTTGGGAGGCTGAGGTGAGAGGATTGCCTGAGCCCATGGGTTTGAGACCAGCCTGGGCAGCTTGGCGAGACCTCATCTCTACAATAAATCAAAAACTTAGCCTGGCGTGGTGGCATGCACCTGTAGTTCCAGCTACATGGAAGGCTGAGGAAGAAGGATTGCCTAAGTCCAGCAGGTCAAGGCTGTGGTGGCCGTGAGCATGCCACTGCACTCCAGCCTGAGTGACAGAGTGAAACTCTGACTCAATAAAATAATAAATAAATAAAAGCAACCAACCAGGTGTGCTGGCTCATAACTGTAATCCCAGCACTTTGGGAGGCCAAGGTGGAAGGATTGCTTGCACCCAGGAATTTGAGATCAGCCTGGGCAACATAGCAAGACATTATCTCTACAAAAAGAAAAAAAATCAAAAAAATAAATAACAAGGCCTTGTGAGTCCCTGCCCCCATATAAGGAAGACACAGCAACAAGATACCACATGAGAACCAAGACAGCGATCATCATCAGAGAGCACCTTGAACTTGGATTTCCCAGCCCCTAGAATTATGAGAAATAAATGTCTGTTTCTGAGCTACCCAGTCTATGGTATTTTGTTATATCAACCCAAATGGACTAAGACATCACCCTTGGGGAGCATCATTTGGTTGGGGTGGAGGAAGAGGAGCAGATAATAAGCAGGTCAAAAAAAATAACAGGAGATTCACATGATGTTGTAAATCCTGGAATGGAAAGAAGTAGGGTATGGTGAAGAGGAACTCAGCAGAGGCCAGTCAGAGACAGCCTCCTTGGGTAGAGGTCAGGTGAAGCCTCTCTGAAGAGGCTACAACCTGATGGGTGAGGAAGTCAGCCATGGGGAGGGCAGGGAAAGGGTGTTCCAGATAGAGGTAACAGCAAGTGCAAAGGCCCAGGGGTAGGAAAGAGCTTGGCCTCTTTGAGGGACAGAAAGGAACCCGGTGTGATTGAAACAGTGACAGTAATATGGGAAGAGGCATCTATTTGGATTTTAGTCCAAGTTGCACTAGGAAGCCATGAAGAGTTTTCAACTGGTAGGCAATATGACCAGTGAAGCTAAATACTACATTTAAAATGTCACCGAGCATGGTGGCTCATGCCTGTAATCCCGGCACTTTGGGAGGCCAAGGCAGGAGGACTGCTTGAGTCCAGGAGTTTGAGACAAGGCTGGGTAACATAGCAAGACTTCGTCTCTACAAAAAAATGTTTAAAATTTAGCCAGGCATGGTGGAGCATGCCAGCTATTCGGGAAGCTGAGGCAGGAGGATCACTTGAGCCCACTGCACTCCAGCCTGAGCCACAGAGTGGATCAAAGAAAGAGAGAGAGAGAGAGAATATAATGAAGCAACCAAAACCATAAAGGGAAGCAATTGATTTATTTCAGAATCTGCCAGAGTCCTGGTTGTGTTTCTGGGGCAGCAAAGCCTGGAGTTAGTGATCCAGTATTTACAAAACATCCAAGAGAGGTTTTCATTCAGGATGCTGTGTCTTGCCCCAAAAGTGAACCGTCTGGAAGAAAGCATCACACAGTCACCAAGCAGAGGAAAGCAAGAGAAATCAAAGCGCCAGGTTCCTGTTGAAGGCCATGAGAAGAGATCACTGCAGAGGAAGTCAGGAGGAAGCTGTTCCGAGGAGGGCCCAGGGTGGGGGACGCACAAATATCGCAGTGTTTTCCCAGCAGCATCGCAAAAGAGAGTGACATCCCTGCAGGGCTTGCACAGAGGAGACAGGCAGCAGCTGGGCCTTGGGAAGCTTATGTTAGCGCCTGCTCAAGACAGAGACTGTCCCAGCAGGCAAAGGCAGGCAGCCCAGACCAGGCCAGAAGACCAGGGTCCAGCTTCCCCAGAAGTCAGGTTATCCTTTGTCAGGGGGTCGGCAGGCCACTCCACACGCTGTGTGCATCTGTGTGCTATGGCTGGAAAGGCAACAGCTGGAGGCTGGAGAAGTAGAGCGAGGCCAGCTGGCTCTGGCCACAAGGTGGGCGCGCTGGCCTGGGCCTGCTAGAAGGCTAAACGGAGGTTTTGTTAATACTTGGGAGGAAGTAAATCAAGGGAGTAATCTGGAATTAATTTCCAACCTGAGGCTGGAGTGACATGGAGAGCAGGGGTTTCTTATCTGCCTCTGACAAGCAGAGGAATCCCACAAAAGGCCTGTCACCCAGGTCCTTTAGTGTTCTTATCTGTCGTAAGGGAGAAGAAAAACTCCTCTCAATAAGGTTTAAAACCATAGTAATATCTCTGTGTGTGTGTGTGTGTGTGTGTGTGTGTGTGTGTGTCAGAGTCTCACTCTCGCTCAGGCTGGAGTACAGTGGCATGATCATGGCTCACTGCAGCCTTGGCCTCCTGAGCTCAGGCAATCCTTCTGCCTCAGCCTCCCAAGAAGCTGGGACTACAGGCACGTGCCACCATGCTCAGCGAATTTTTTTTTTCTTTTTTTTCTTTTTTCTTTTTTTGAGTTGGAGTCTCACTCTGTCGCCCAGACTGGAGTGCAGTGGCCGCTCCCGGCCACCGCAGCCTCGACCTGCTGGGCTCCGGCGATTCTTCCGCCTCAGCCTTCCCAGTAGCTGGAATTACACGCATGTGCTACCACGCCCAGCTGATTTTTTGATTTATTGTAGAGATGAGGTCTTGCTGCCCAGGTGGGTCTCGAACCCGCGGGCTCAGGCAATCCACTCACCTCAGCCTCCCAAAAGCGCGGGATTACAGGCTGAGCCACCGAGCCCGGCGGCGAATTTTTTTATTTTTGGAAGAGACATAAGATGCTGCCTAAGCTTGTTTCGCAACAAGCAAACTTCCTGGGCTCTAGCGATCCTCCCACTTTGGCGACCGAAAGTACTAGGATTACAGACATGAGCCCCATGCCTGGCCAGAACAATATATGTATACAAATTCTTAACTAGAATTCTAAACAAATTTCTTGGGGTGGAATATATACATATATGTATATATGTATAAATATATATACACATATATGGATATAAGCACACATGCCTATCTGCATATATTTTATATATTTTGTATACACACACACATACATATCACATATATACTATTATTTATCTAGCACTTATTGCCAGATGCTGATCTAAGTGCCTTAAGTATATTTTCTCATATAATCCTCATAAGAGATGAGCTAGATAACATTATTATCCCCTTTTGCTGTTGAGAGAGTTCAGTATCTTGTCCAAGATCATTTCATAAGAACAGAGCTGGGATTCAGCCCCATGAACTTGACTTCGGAGTCCACACTCTGGAACAGGCAGCCCACTCTGTTTACAGGTGTAATTAAAGAGGGAATGTTTGAGACAAATATCTGGGGTTAAAGTAACTACACCCTTGAGGTCTCTGGCAGTCTTAACAGGAAATAGGCAAACTGTCTCAGCCAGAGTCCCTTGTTACCAACCAGTAATTGACAACAACTCATAAACTAAGAGGTAGGATGGAATGGATTCAGGCGAGCTACAATATTACCAATTACCTGCTGACCTCGAACCTTGGATCAGTCATTGTCCATTCCTGGGCCTCGGGATCCTCTTTTGTAAAGAGATTTTATGGATAGAACTCTAAGGGCTCTTCCACTTTCCCATCCCATGAGTCTTTGGGTCTGTAAGCGATACCCAACTTCCTATAGTGTATATCTCCGCTCACCAAACAATGACACTGATGTGGAAGGCACCATTGAGTAAGCTCCTGTGCTGGACACTCTGTATATCTTCCCAGGTGCTCTCTCCACCCCTCCTTCCTGCCCTGTGCCCCTGACCTCCACCGCCTGCATCCCTGGGGCTCCCCATCTGCTCTCTTCTAGCTGGGCTTGGCCAGTGGCAACTTGAGCAGGAGATCGGAAGGCAGAAGGAGAGAGAGGCCTGGGTGTCTGTACACACACACTCACACACTCGCACTCACACATGACCCTAGCTGCTCCTGCCCTTCTTGCCCACACTCTGACAGGGGCTGGGTTCTTTTCCCGCCACAGCTCGTGTCCAGGCACTTCAGCCATAGCCCTGCTGTCACTGGGCTTTGAGAACACCATTCTTGGCCAGGCTCAGTGGCTCAGCCTGTAATCCCAGCACTTTGGGAGGCTGAGGCAAGTGGATTGCCTGAGCCCGCGGGTTCAAGACCAGCCCGGGCAACTTGGCAAGACCTCGTCTCTACAATAAAATAAAAATAGCCCGGTGTGGTGGCGCACATCTGTAGTTCCGGCTACTCGGAAGGCTGAGGCGGAAGGATCGCTGGAGCCCAGCAGGTCGATGCTGGGGTGGCCGTGAGCATGCATGCCACTGCACTCCAGCCTGGGTGAAGGAGTGGGACTCCAACTCAAAAAACAAAAAAAGAAAGAACACCATTCTTACACCGTGCCCCTTTAAACCTGGGGTGGTGACTAGCTATTGCTAGTCCCTGGGTGCTCCCCAAGACCTTGTTGTTCCTTTAACTGCCCATCTTCTGCTCAGTAGCCCATTCATTGAACGTTCTGCATGGAAACCCTTGAAGATATGCCATCTGTTTCTCCTAGGACCCTGACTGCTGCAGCCCCAGGAGGGTGGCTTTCCTCTTGTCCTTTCCATGACATTGGAAATCCCCCTGTGTGTCGTAGGACCTCCTTTCCGGAGTCCTGTGGACATCTCCACCAAGCCTTACTGCTGGCACAGGCCCTAGAGATGAGTACTTTTAGGGCGAGAAAACAGGATTCACCACATCTTCCATAGCGCCAACACCAATGTCGGTGCCAAATGTGATGAACCAAAAGTCTATAACAATTCTGAGGTTCAAGCCGGGCATGGTGGGTCACTCCTATAATTCCAGCACTCTGGGAGGCGGAGGTGAGAGGATTGCTTGAGCCCAAGGGTTTGAGACCAGCCTGGGCAGCATGGCAAGACCTCATCTCTCCAATAAAATAAAATGTGGTACCAACTACTTGGAAGAATGAGGCTGAAGGATCAACTGAGTCTAGTAGATTGACACTGCGGTGGTTGTGAGCTTGCCACTGCACTCCAGCCTGGGTGACAGAGTGAGACTCTAAGTCCAAAAAAAAAAACTTCCCAGACTCTTTTGAGAGAAAAAACCTGGAGTTGGACAGACCTGAGTTTGAATCCTGTCTCAGCTAACTGTGTGACTTCCTGTGCCGTTTGAAAATTGGGGGTAGGCGGAACTCGGTGGCTCAGCCTGTAATCCCAGCACTTTGGGAGGCCGAGGTGAGTGGATTGCCTGAGCCCGTGGGTTCAAGAACCGCCTGGGCAACTTGGCAAGACCTCATCTCTACAATAAATAAAAAATTAGCCGGGTGTGGTAGCACATGCCTGTAGTTCCAGCTACTTGGAAGGCTGAGGTGGAAGGATCACCGGAGCCCAGCAGGTCGAGGCTGCGGTGGCCGGGAGCAGCCATTGCTCTCCAGTCTAGGCCACAGAGTGAGACTCCAACTCAAAGAAAAAAACAAAAAGAAAAGAAAATTGGGGGTAAAAAAATCTGCCTCTCAAGTTTGCCATATGGATTAAGACAACCTGTGTGAGGGCTTAGCACAGTACCTGGCACATAATAATTAAATGTTCGGTAAGTGTTCATTCCCTGCATCTCTCTTAGGTACCTGGGAGGCCATGAGAACACTTGATGAGGTCAAGTGTCTTCTCCAGAAATACCACACCACCTCCTTGAGTTCTCTCGTGAAATAGCCAAGCGCTGACATGGCAATAGACCAAGGCAGAAAAAAAAAGAAAAGAAAGAGCAACTCATCAGAAACCAGGCTTTTGTCACAAAGAAGGAAAAAAAGAAACAATGCTCAAACCCAACTGCAGCAAGCAATTAAGGAACAATAGCTAAATACTTTCTAAAATTAGAGACAGAGAAACCATCGCAAGTGATCAGAACGCCTTTGTCTGCACTGACCCTCTGCTCCCAGGGAAGATCTTGGCTCACGTGAGATGGAGTCTGTGGATCTTGGCATCTTTTGTAGTTGCTTCGAGAAATTAAATCTCACACCACCCTTCTGTTGCCAAGAAAGGAGGGCAGAAGAGGCAGTGAGGCCCCTCTCATCAGAAAGCAAGGGCAACTGGAAATGTGACTCACGCCAAGGATGAATTCGGTCCTGAGAGAAGAAACGATCTGGAAGTTCTCACTGAGAACTATTGACATGCAGCTGGGGTGGGGGGATGTGTGGGCATCTCTGTAGGAGGAAGAGGTCAAAGGGCTTTGGCATCTACCTTTTGCTAAAATCGGAGGCACAAACTCTCACCTTTAACAATAGATTTTTCAAGACAAAGGCAAAGGAGAGGATATTCCCATAAATACAAGTGCTAGAGAATCGCTCTCTTGCCCACAACAGCAGAAGCAAGCTGGCTTCCTTGCCTCGAATTTCTGTATCTACCCAGGCCCCAGGTTTCTAACTGGGTCAAACTTTCTTCTCACTCTTCTGAATCACTTATCACTAACTTGGCCTGTTGACACTTCACTTTACACGCCCTGCCCATCTTCCCCTTCCTCCCAGTTTCTACTATCACAAGCATTGCCAAACTCCCCACGTATCCCAAGTCTAGACTTTTCCACAGACTTTCATCAGATTCTCTTTCCTTGCAACTCCTCTCCTTCAGAAACATTCCACAAAACACCACCAGACGGGTTTCCTAAAATGCTGTGTTCACTATGCCATCCTCTACACCAGGATTTTTTTAAACTATGGTATAAGCGAAGCATGGTGGCTCACATCTGTAATCCCAGCACGTTGGGGAGCCAAGGAAGGAGGATCACTTGAGTCCACAAATTCGAGACCAACCTAGGCAACATAGCGAGACCTTGTCTCTACAAAAACATTAGCCAGGCATGGTGGCATGCACCTGTAGTCTCAGCTACTTGAGAGACCGAGGGAGAAGGATCGCCTGAATCCAGGAGGTCAAGGCTGCAGTGAACCATGAGCATGCAGCTGAACCCCAGCCTGGGTGACAGAGTGAGACCCTGACTCAACAAACAAAAAAAGTAAAAACTATGGGGTAGGTCTCCTGGTGGTATACAAGACAGTTGTGGGTGGGGTACTACACACTGTCAGTGTCCTGCCCAGGTCCCCTTGACCACGGCAGTCCACCCCATTGCTCATGGGCTGCTGACCGCTCATAGCTGCCCTTGCTCCAAAGGATGGATGGGGCTGAAGGAAATGCCTGACCAGGAAATGCTAGCAGCTTACACCCTGGCTATCACAACCAATGGCTGACACCAGTGGTGATATCTACAAGGTTCAAAAGTCTCTTTGCCCAGAGGCAGGATGCCTATGTGACACTGCTCATGCTCCGGAACTCTATACGGGAAAAGCAGGAAAATGTTTTGCTGAAACCATGCTGTTGCTTGGCTTCTTTCCCGCCATGTCCTGTTTCCCGTACTTCCTTCTAAGTTCACTTGCTCAGCAAATAACCAGAACAAGCAAGCACCCTGTTTCAGGCTCTACTTCTAAAACAGGTGGCAAGAGATGAACTTTTTTAGTTAGATATTTAAATAAACGCTAGAAAAAGTATAATTAGCACATCTCATCCAAGCTATCAGGAACACTGATTCTTAGGAAAGATTAAATTTGCTTAAGTTAAAAAAAAGTGAGAGGAAAGTTAAAAAAAAAAAAAAAAAGCATTGGCCAGGCATAGTGGCCCATGCCAGCACTTTGGGAAGCTGAGCCAGGAGGATTGCTTGAGGCCAGGAGTTCAAGATCAGCCTGGGCAACATAGCAAGACCTCATCTCTACAAAAAATTTTAAAAATTAGCCAGTGTTTTGCATGTGACTGAGGCAGAAAGATCACCTAAATCCAACAGGTCAAAACTGTGGTAAGCCATTATCATGCCATTGTACTCCAGCCTGGGCAGCAGAGTGAGACCGCAACTCAAAAGAAAAAAGCTTACAGGAGACAGCCACGCTAGAGATACCAGGATCAGGCAGAACTTGTAAGGTGATAGCTGAACGACAAAGTCTGAGAAAACATTGCTGGTTGATTTTGGTCCCCAGGAGACATGTGGAGACATCTGTGATTGTCATGACTTGGGAGATGCTCCTGGCCTCTAGGGAGCAGAGATCAAGAGTGTTACTGGCCGGGCTTGGTGGCTCAGCCTGTAATCCCAGCACTTCGGGAGGCCAAGGTGAGTGGATTGCCTGAGCCTGTGGGTTCAAGACCAGCTCGGGCAACTTGGAGAGACCTTGTCTCTACAATAAATCAAAACTTAGCCAGGCGTGGTAGCACGCGTCTGTAGTTCCTGCTACTTGGAAGACTGAGGCGGAAGGATTGCTGGAGCCCAGAAAATCGATGCTGGGGTGGCCGTGAGCATGTGTGCCACTGCACCCCAGCCTGGGCGAAGGAGTG
>NW_007250845.1:241189-242349 GCF_000164805.1 Carlito syrichta
CAAAAAAAAAAAAAAAAAAAGAGTGTTGCTGGACATGTTATGCACAGAACGGACCTTCACAGCAGAGAACCATCTGGTTCAAAATGTCAGTAGTGTACTTGTTGAGAAGGCTTGGTGGAGCTATGGGTGAGTCCAAACTCCAGACTTGGCACAGGCAGGAATCCCTGCACCTCCCCTCCTCTGCCTCTCCCGTGCCACCTGCCTCCCTGTTCCTCTGCTGACCCTTCCCACGTTCCCCTCGTGCTACTGGACACTCTGGGTCTGTGCTCATGTTATTTCTCCATGCCTGTTCTGTCGTCTCGCCAGGCCCGGAAGGTCAATTCTGCACCTTTCTCCCCAAAACTCTCTTCTAGCCATTCTAGCATACACGGATCCTGCATTGGTCAAAGTCTTCCTTTTTAATCACATAATCATGATTACAATCCTGCTGTTTGACTGCTGTAGATGTCTATCCAAGTAGACGTAAGTTCTTAGAGCAGGTTTGTTGACCCCTGGGGGCTTCCTAAGGATCATGAACCCCTTGAATGTATATACATATGTATAGATCTGTGTGTCTTTCTAAGCATTCTATGTATGACTCTATCACGATTTTTAAGGGGTTTATGACTAGCAAATATCACTGTCCTGGTCAGGTGCAGCGGCTCATACCTGTAATCCCAGCACTTTGAGAAGCCCAGGCAGGATTGCTTGAGTTCAGGAGTTCGAGACCAGCATGGGCAACATAGTGAGACACCGTCTCTACATAAATTTAAAATATTAGTCGGGCGTGATGGTGCACACCTGTAGTCCCAGCTACTTGGGAGGCTGAGGTGGAAGGATGGCCTGAGCCCAGGATGTTGAGGGTACAGTGAGACATGAACATGTTGCTGCACTGGGCGACAGAGTGAGACTCCAACTCGAAAGGAAGGAAGGGAGGGAAGGGGGGAGGAAAGAAGGAAAGAAAGAGAGAGAGAGAAAGAAAGAAGGAAGAAAGGAAGGAAGGAAGGAAGGAAGGAAGGAAGGAAAGAAAGAGCTGGCTCGGTGGCTCAGCCTATAATCCCGCGCCTTTGGGAGGTTGAGGTGAGTGGATTGCCTGAGCCCGCAGGTTCGAGACCCACCTGGGCAGCGAGACCTCATCTCTACAATAAATCAAAAAATCAGCCGGGCGTGGTAGCGCGCGC
>NW_007250845.1:242369-254319 GCF_000164805.1 Carlito syrichta
GAAGGATCGCCGGAGCCCAGCAGGTCGAGGCTGCGGTGGCCGGGAGCGGCCACTGCACTCCAGTCTGGGCGACAGAGTGAGACTCCAAATCAAAAAAAAAAAAAAGAAAGAAATCACTGACCTATATGTCAACTACCTTTATGTTCCTTTGTCATGTTGCTGTTGCCTAGCACAGTGCTAATCACATGTGAAGTTGGCTCCAGGAAGACTACCATGCAGAACACATGCACGCTTACATAAATGAACACATCCAATAAATAGTTATCTGGGAGGGAAAGGAGACTGTAAATGCTGGGGAATACCTCAGTTCCTCAATTCTCCTTCTGCAAATTGACCTCTTTGGAAGTCCTTCACATCTGTATAACTATGTATTTCACCAGACTTTTCACTCGTGTATGCCAAGGCAGATCGATGGAAGCTGGAAAGCATGTTTCTTCATTTTGAATTGGTATTTACATTCCAAAAGACGATCAATTCAATCCACTTTTGTTCCTTTCCCCTATGCTTTTGTTTTCAACATTCAGAATCCTCGTGGTAGCTGTCTGTGAAGATAAGAGAGAGAAGGAGACAGCCCAAGCTTTTGTTTCTAAATCTGGCAGACTGTCTTGCAGCAGGGAGAGCTGGCTTTCTAATCCAATCCCGGAGACAGCACATCCTGTTTAAGTTGGACCCTGTTGCTCAGATACGGGGTGTGATGCTAAGAGGACTTACTTTCTCCTGCATATTTCCACATCACGCTTTCAGGAACATATAAAGGGTGACCCCCAAAAATCTGGAATTTATTTATACAAACTTGAGTATTTATTCTTACCTATTTAAACTTTAGTCACCTTGTTTTGTTTTGTTTTGTTTTTTGAGTTGGAGTCTCACTATGTCGCCCAGACTGGAGTGCAGTGGCAGCTCCCGGCCACCACAGCCTCGCCTGCTGGGCTCCGGTGATCCTTCGCCTCAGCCTTTCAAGTAGCTGGAACTACAGGCGCATGCTACCATGCCCAGCTAGTTTTTGATTTATTGTAGAGATGAGGTCTCGCCAAGTTGCCCAGGCAGGTCTCTAACCCGTGGGTTCAGGCAATCCACTCATCTCAACCTCCCAAAGTGTGGGATTACAGGCTGAGCCACCAAGCCCGGTTTAGTCACCTTTAAAGCACTCTCCAGGCCGGGCACGGTGGCTCAAGCCTGTAATCCCAGCACTTTGGGAGGCTGAGGTGAGGGGATTGTCTGAGCCCACGGATTCAAGAACAGCTTGGGCAACTTGGAGAGACCTCATCTCTATGATAAATCAAAAAATTATCTGGGCGTGGTAGCACGTGCCTGTAGTTCCAGCTACTTGGAAGGTTGAGGTGGAAGGATCACCTGAGCCCAGCAGGGTGACACTGGGGTGACCGTGAGCGTGCCACTGCACTCCAGTCTGGGCAACGGAGTGAGACTCCAACTCACAAATAAATAAATAGATAGATAGATGGATAGATAGATAAAATAAAGTACTCTCCAATTGATGCAATAATACACCTGTTGAGAGGCTTTTTCCACTACTCAAAATTGAACCTGTCCATTTTGATGCCTTTTAGTGTTTCTGCTGTTTCTGTTTCACCTCTTCCACATTGGCAAACGATTTCCTTTGAAGACTTTCTTCATCTGGGGATACAAAACAAAACGTAAAGGCACCTGGAGGGAGATCAGGTGAATAGGGAGGCTGGGGCATGGGGGTCAGACTGTTTTGGGGCAAAAACTCCCAAACGCTCAGTACAGTGTGGGCAGTTGTTTGTGTAAATCATGCATCATGATGGGCAAATGCACTGAAAGAATCTCAAAAAAAAAAAAAAAAGTTAACAGAGGCCAAACGCAGCCTCTCACAACAACGCTATCTGGTACCCTGATGCCGATGGGTTCCTAGAACACTTACCTAGCAGGAGAAGCCTGTACTACAAGAGGTTCGCCCTCCAAAAAATGATTCCAGTTTTTTTTTTTTTTTAAGTCCCTTCGTATTCCATTTCTTGAATACTGGGATGATACAAATGGTTTCCATGGGAGAAAACCAGCTCAGCCTTGAAAAGTCCAGGACACCTGCATTTCAGTTCTGTGAGAAGTAATGGAAACTGATTGTTTTCTCCCCACCCCCAGCCCAGAAGGACCATTCACTGGATGTTTACCATGTTCTAGGCACTGACCAGTACCAGGCTGTGTTTTGAGGATACTGCCCTGGTGGGAAGCCATAGTTCAGTGATAGACATAGATTGTTTTTTTGTTTTAATTGTATAATCAATTTACCAAGTGCTGTGTCGTATGAAACAAAGTTTATGGGAGGCCATTAATTTGGAGTAGCCTAATGCAGTAGGCCCCAGCAGTCCAGACCAAACAAAAATGGAGTCACTTGTGCTAAGTGCCTTGTAATCAAACTGAAATGAGACTTTTTTCCTTCAAAAAACAACAAAAAAAAACAGACTGGGCGTGGTGGCTCACACCTATAATCCCAGCATTTGGGAGGCCGAGGTGAGAGGATTGCCTGAGCCCACAGGTTCAAGACCAGCCTGGACAACTTGTCAAGACCTCATCTCTACAATAAATCAAAAAATTAGCCAGGCTTGGTGGTACACGCCTGTAGTTCCAGCTACTTGGAAGGCTGAGGTGGAAGGATCGCCTGAGCCCAGCAGGTTAAGGCTGTGGTGGCTGTGAGATGCCACTGTGCTCCAGCCTGGGTGACAGAGTGAGACTCAAACTCAAAAAAATAAACAAACAAAAATTAAAACAAAAAACCCAGGAGATTCTGGTCAACCTGAGTCAGCAAAATAAGGCAGTCTCCTCTGTGCTAACCCTGTAAGGAAAATAACTTTGAAACAAACAACCGTTCTGCTTTTTGTTCTTTGCTTCTGCTTTCTTCAACCCTGTTCTGTCTATAAAGCCAGACTCCTCTATTCAGCTCTTCAGAACACTCATATAATTTTATAGAAAGAAGTGTTAGCTGGGTTCAGTGGCTCAACCTGTAATCCCGCACCTTTGGGAGACTGAGGTGAGTGGATTGCCTGAATCCGCGGGTTCGAGACTCGCCTGGGCAACTTGGCGAGACCTCATCTCTACAATAAATCAAAAAATGAGCCGGGTGTGGTAGCGCGCGCCTGTAGTTCCAGCTACTTGGAAGGCTGAGGCGGAAGGATCACTGGAGACCAGCAGGTAGAAGCTGCGGTGGCCGGGAGCCGCCACTGCACTCCAGTCTGGGTGACAGAGTGAGACTCCAACTCAAAAAAAAAAAGAAAGAAAGAAAGAAAGAAGTGTTGCCAGATTCTAGAATCACAATAAAAGTCAACTAAGATCCTTAGAAATCTTAACAGGCTCACACCTCTAATCCCAGCACTTTGGGAGACTGAGGCAAGAGGATCACTTGAGCTCAGGAGTTTGAGACCAGCCCAGTCTGGGTAACATAGTAAAACCTTGTCTCTACAAAGACTTAAAAAAAAATCCAAAAATTTAGCAGAGCGTGGTGGTGTGCACCTATAGTCCCAGGTACTTGGGAGACTGAGGCAGGTAGGTTCTTGTGAGCCCGGGAGTTTAAGGCTGCAGTGAGCCATGATCATTCCTCTGCACTCCAGTCTGGGTGACACACGGGGGACCTGCTCCCACCGGGTCTTGGGTTTCCTGAAGAAGAGACGGGCTAGGCGAAAGATGAAAATAATACACTTGAACACCTGCTTGCAGGACTGATGTCTGCAGGACAGATGACATTTAATGTTAGTTAACAGAAAGCTTTTATACCATTCATAAAGGGGCAAGACAAAGAAAATTCCTTCATGTACATATCCTTTAAAAGTTATCTATCTAGAGGTCTAGAAGGAACAAACAAGCAAAGAACACTATCTGCTTTCAGTCAACAAGTCTTTTTTATAAAGCCAAAAATGATCGTTTTAGTCCAAAGTCCCGAATTACAGTCCTTGAAATATCTCAAGAAAGTTTCCAAGTGCACATTTCTCCATGTATCAGGAGTTTTCTTTCTGGGGCTTCTGTGACCTTCAAAGTTTTGTAATTGCCTCTCTTGTCCAGGTGTCTTTGTTACTTTTCTCTTATCCTGCAGTGTTTATTTCTAAAGAAAACTCAAAAGAAGCTTTTAGTGATCTTTCCCAGCCTCTCAAGGTTGCTTTCTGTCTTTAGTTAATTTATCATAAAAGTATCCAATTAGTATATTATGAATTCAGTGAAAACCCACTCTATAAACATTAACTTAGAATTTTAACTATTGAATTAAGTAAAAACCTTAATGATTAATCTTCATCCTAAATCTGTGAAAACAGTGTTATAAATCACCTACATAACTCCTAGATAAGTGTTAGAACTTATAATAAATTCATAATGAACTTACTATAAACTTGTGCTTCTAAAAAACCTTATGTCTAAACACTAAACTACATAATTCTAAATCAAATAAGGAGTGAATATACTTATATCATTTTTTATTCAAGCAATATCTAGTAACTTATAACCAAGTGAAAGAAAGCATTCTTGATGTGCTTCAGAATTTAACCATTGCATATGTTAGAAGAGGCCAAACGGCATAGTGGGAAATGGAAAAATGAACTATGGCATTCCCAGGTTAGCTGTGAGTACTTCACATAAACATGCCATTTTCTTCTTCCATGACTACACAGAATTCTTCGGCCGTACCAACAGTAAAGGTGGAAGACAGAAGGGACTCAGCTTCCTGGGCTCACCCTGCAGCCCAGGGTCCTCTGCCCACTAGGACCCTGTCAATCAGGTGGGCCTCCAAGGCTGGCTCCCAACAGTGACAGAGTGAGGCACTGACTCAATAAATAAATAAATGAATAAATAAATGCATAAATAAAATCTTTTTTTTTGAATTGGAGTCTCACTCTGTCGCCCAGACTGGAGTGCAGTGACTGCTCCTGGCCCCTGCAGCCTCGACCTGCTGGGCTCCAGCGATCCTTCCACTCAGCCTTCCAAGTAACTGGAACTACAGGCATGCGCTACCACGTCCGGCTCATTTTTGATTTATTGTAGAGATGAGGTCTCGCCAAGTTGCCCAGGCGGGTCTCGAACCTGCAAGCTCAGGCAATCCACTCACCTCTGCCTCCCAAAGGCACAGGATTACAGGCTGAGCCACCGAGCCCAGTTAATAAATTCTTTAAAGATCTTTGTTGCCATTTTATCTTCTGACATTAGACGTGTGCAAAGTAATGCTGAGGGTGGGGTGAGCCCCTCTGTTCCTATTCTAATAGAGCATAATGATTCAGGATTCAGTAACTGGGCCCCAGAGTGGACTTCCCCACTGACCAGGTGAGAGACCCAGGCAAGTCCCTGATGGCGATTGCTGCCAAAAGAGGCAGCTGAAATCCTTTTAGAAATCTGGGAGGAATATATACTCACTTCATGAACACTGTCTCTGAGTAGTAGGATTACAAGTGGTTTATTTTTCTTGTGTTTGCTCCTATTTTTTATATTTTCCACAAAGAACAGAATCCTTTGAAATCCGAAAATCACTACATTTTTTTTAACATGGCTTAATTCTTAGAAATATGTTGCAAGAGGCTGGGTGTGGTGGCTTACGCCTATAATCCCAGCACTTTGGGAAGCCGAGGCAGGATGATTGCTTGAGCCCAGGAGCTTGAGACCAACCTAGACAACATAGTGAGACCCCATCTCTACATAAAGAAAAAAAAAATGGCTAGACATGGTGGTGCATGCCTGTAGTCCCAGCTACTCAGAAGGGAGGATAGCTTAAATCCAGGAGTTTGGGGCTGTGGTGAGCCCTGATGGTGCCACTGTATTCCAGCCTGGACGACAGAGTGAGACCCCAACAAAACAAAACAAACAAACAAAAAAACAGAGGAGGGCAACCCTCTTGGGTACCATCCCACTGTGGGAACTTTTCTGTCCTCTCAATAAATCCTGCATAAAACAAAAAACAAAAACACAGGAAATTAACATGGTCCCTTAATGATTATTTTCTGTACCGTAATCCTGCACTACTGCTATAGTGAATGATGCATTCCATTTATTTATTTATTTATTTATTTATTTATTTATTTATTTATTTATTTATTTTTGAGTTGGAGTCTTACTCTGTCACCCAGACTGGAGTGCAGTGGCATGCTCTGGGCCACCGCAGCCTCGACCTGCTGGGCTCCAGCGATCCTTCCGCCTCAGTCTTCCAAGTAGCTGGAACTACAGGCGCGTGCTACCAAGCCCGGCAGATTTTTTGATTTATTGTAGAGATGAGGTCTCGCCAAGTTGCCCAGGTGGGTCTCAAACCCGCGGGCTCATGCAATTCACTCACCTCAGCATCCCAAAGCACGGGATTACAGGCTGAGCCACCGAGCCCGGTTGATGCATTCTATTTATATTGATTTTCCAGAGAGCTAAGGCTTATCCATATATATAACTTTTTTAAATGTTTTGCACATCCCTCTAAAATAAGTTTGCTGAATAGAGTTTAATGTTTTCTTGGAGATTCAAGGCTATATCAGTGAGATGGCATGATGTTAAGACACAGTCATGCCTTCAGGGCCTGTGGGATTCTAGAAGTGTATTCCCCCTCACATTCCCACAGTTTTAGGGGTCCTGCGCTGCGATACTTCCACAGTTTTACCAGTTTTGTTCTGTGATTCACTATCCAGTATCCGTTTTGCTTTGTTGTTGTTGTTGTTTGAGCCGGAGTCTCCCTCTGCCGCCCAGGCTGGAGTGCAGTGTCATACTTACGGCCTCCCCAGCCTCCACCTGCTGGGCTCCAGCCATCCTTCCGCCTCAGCTGTCCAAGAAGCCGGAACTACAGGCACGCGCTTCCACACCCGGCTAATTTTTGATTTATTGTAGAAATGAGGTCTCGCCAAGTTGCCTGGGCTGGTCTCAAACCCATGGGCTCAGGCAATCCACTCAAAGTGCTGGGATTACAGGCTGAGCCACCTAGCTCAGCCCTGTTATTGTTTACTTTAAAAAAAACTTGTTCATTTGCTACCTCCTAGCACACAGATTGTCCCGCTAAAAGAAACCAGGACCATTTAGAGAAATGACTCATTTCAGATCTGGAGAAATGTGTAAGAAGATCCTAGAATAATACCTTATGTGCCAGAAAGAAGAAAGTTATCAAAGACTCCTCCATTGGCTCAAAGAGGCTCAGAAGCTAACATGAAGAGCCTCCTACCTGCTAAAGGTAGGAAAATTTCAACATCAAGAAGCTAAAAACATCAGTGGATGGAATCACGTCAAAAAGTTTTAACTCGAGTTTATCATGTGACTCGAAAATAATTTTTTATCAGTCACCTCTGAGAATGTGAGGAAATCACTCATTATTTTAAAAACTGGTCATTAAAGAAAAGAATCAAACATTTATTCTCTTTCCTTTGTGATCTGTTCCAAAGAGTAATTAAATAGTTGATGAAGAAAAAATTATCTTGGTCTACTTTGTATTCCAACTAAGAAAGGGAAAAGAAATAATGGGATTAGAATATCGCCGATTTGCAAGACTTAATGATTTATGGGTGTAGCAATGAGCATAAATGGTTGCTATCATGACAAGAAAGACCACCAGATACTGGGTCCTTCAGACAGAAGTAAACGCCACCACCTGAGAAGGATCCATGTCTCTCCCCGTACCCCACTGCAAAAAAAAAAAAAAACCCTAAATCAAGCTGCGTGCAGTGGCCCATGCCTGTAATCCCAACACTTTGAGAAGTGGAGGTGAAAGGATTACCTGAGCCTGAGCCTGAGCCCAGGGTTCGAGACCAGCCTGGGCAACTTGGCAAAACCTCGTCTCTACAATAAATAAAAAAATTAGCTGGACATGGTGACACATTCCTGTAGTTCCAGCTACTGGAAGGCTGAGATGGAAGGATCACCTGAGTCCAGCAGGTTGAGGCTCCAGCCTGGGCAACAAAATGAAACTCTGACTCAAAAAAATAAAAAACCCAAAACAAACAAAAACCTGAATCGGGTCAAGCCTCTAGATATAATGAGGAACTTTGAAGAAATAGAGGTGAAACATGATAAACAACATCATGAAGATACATTAGGAAAATTGAAGCTAGCCAAGTATGGTGACTCACACCTGTAATCCCAGCACTTTGGGAGGTGGAGGCGAGAGGATTGTCTCAGCTCAGGGGTTTGAGACCTGCCTGGGCACCTTGGCGAGACCTCTTCTCTACAATAAATCAAAAAATTAGCCGGGCATGGTGGCTCATGTCTGTGGTTTCAGCTATGTGGAAGTCTGAGGTGGAAGGATCGCCTGAGCTCAGCAAGTTGCAGCTGTGGTGACAGTCAGCAGCTTGCCACTGCACTCCAGCCTGGGTGACAGAGTGAGACTCCAACTCAAAAACAAAAAGTCGAAGCTATGGGAGACGCTATATAATAAATGAAGCAATTCCTTCAACAAAATATTTCATGAAAAAAAAAAAAAGACATGGAAGGAAACCTGTAAGTAAACAAGGCAAAATATATAAAGCATATACAGATTTTAAAACAATCAGGGAGCTAGGCTCAGTGGCTCAACCTCTAATCCCGCACCTTGGGAGGCTGAGGTGAGTGGATTGCCTGAGCCCGCGGGTTCAAGACCCGCCTGGGCAACTTGGTGAGCCCTCATCTCTACAATAAATCAAAAAATCAGCCAGGCGTGGTAGCGTGCACCTGTTGTTCCAGCTACTTGGAAGGCTGAGGCAGAAGGATCGCCGGAGCCCAGCAGGTCGACGCTGCGGTGGCTGGGAGCAGCCACTGCACTCCAGTCTGGGCGACAGAGTGAGACTCCAACTCAAAAAAAAAAAAAAAATCAGGGAAATGTGAATACTAATTGGAGATTTGATGATATTAATTATTAATATCATCTAATTAATTAATTAATTTAAAACTTGGTGTAATAATGGTGCTGTGGTTGTGATTTTTTTTTTTTTTTTTTTTTAGTTGGAGTCACTCTGTCACCCAGGCTGAAGTTCCATGGCACACTCATGGCCACCCCAGCATCGCCCTGCTGGGCTCCAGCAATCCTTCCACCTCAGCCTTGGAAGTAGCCAGAAAGGCACTAAAGGCATGCACTACCACACCCAGCTAATTTTTTAATTTATTGTAGAGAAGAGGTCTTGTCAAGTTGCCCAGGCTGGTCTCAAACCCACAGACTCAGGCAATCCACTCGCCTCGACCTCCCAAAGTGCTGAGCCACCAAGCCTGGCCGGTTGTGATTTTTTAGGGAAAAACCCTAGGCTGGATGCAGTACCCTCAGCCTGTAATCACAGCACATTAGAAGGCCAAGGCAGGAAGATTGCTTGAGGACAGGAGTTTGAGGCTAGCCTGGGCAACACAGCGAGACCTCATCTCCCCCCTCAACCCCCTCAAAAAATTAGCTGGACAAGTAGTCCTGTAGTCCCAGTTACTGAAGAAACTGAGGCAGAAATATGGCCCGAGCCCAGGAGGTTGAGGCTACAGTGACCCCTGATTGCACCACTGCACTCCAGCCAGGGTGGCAGAGTGAGTCTCTGAAAAATAAGGAGAGAAAGGGGGAGAAAGAGGGAGAGAGGAAGAAGAAGGAGGAGGTGGAGGAGGAGGAGGGCAAGCTATTATTTTTTAGAGAAACATTTCATTTGAAATGTTTACAAATGAAATATGATGTTTGAGATTTGCTTCAAAATGATATGGGGGAGGGAGAAGGAAGGGGCGTGATGGGCATTGACCTTGTGTCAAAAATTATTAAAGCTGGTAATAAGTTCTTCAGTTTTATTTTTCACTTTTCTTTACTTTTGAATATGCTTGAAATTTTTCATAACTAAAACATTCTACAAGTTTATGGCTGGAACTTGAAATTTTCAGAAAAGTAAAAGGAGGACATTTAAATTATCCATAATCCTACCCTGCAGAGATAATCACTACTATCATTTTCCAGTATATCCTTTGAGGCTTTTAAATAATATATACAATAGAAATCCTGCTGTGAATATTGTTTTGTAATCTGCTTTCTTAAGATTGTATTTTTCTTTGTCATTAAAAATTCTAAAAGATTATTCTTAATGTTTTCAATGGCATTTTAGTTCCTAACATTTATTTAATCAATGCTCTATTTTTGCTACTAAAAATTATGCAGAAACAAACATCCTTGAAAAATCTTTATTTTCAGACAACACTGGCTTTTTAACAAGTAGAATTACTAGTTAAAAAAATATAAACATTTTCAGTTACTTATAATAACATTACACCCAAGCCGCTCGCCAGGACAATTGTGTCCATTTGTGTGCCTGCCAGTTGTGAGGTAGAATTCCCCTTTTCCCAAAACTTGACTCTCTGGAAGTTCTCAAATTTCCCTTATTTAATAAAGAATTCTAAGTCAAAAGAGCAATTGATAAGTTTGTTGGAGCCAGACACACCTATCTTTGAATCCTATTAACTGTGTGATATTAGGAGAGTTGCTTGACATCTCTGGACCTGTTTCCTCATCCCTAAAATGAGGGAAAGAATGACATTGAGAAGTCATAGCATTGAATAAGACCATAAAGGAAGGTAAGTTAGATCATCTGTAAATTTCTTAGCACAATGCCTGGTTTGGGAAAGTTAACTATAGCTACCATCATTATGGCATTAGTCTATCTTGGCTTCGTAGAATGAAATTCAGTTTTGTGATAGCTCTTCTTATTTTTCATGAAGAAGCCTTTTTACTTGCTTCTGCATCCAAGTCTGTATTTAAGATGGCTTAGGGATAGCCAGGTGCAGTGGTTCACGTCTGTAATCCCAGCAGTTTGGGAGGCTGAGTCGAGAGGATTGCCTGAGCCCAGGGGTTCAAGACCAGCCTGGGCAACTTGGTGAGACCTCGTCTCTACAATAAATCAAAAAAATTTAGCCAGGTATGGTGGTGTGGGCCTATGGTTCCAGCTACTTGGAAGGCTGAGGCCAAAGGGTCGCCTGAGCCCAGCAGATCGAGGCTGCTGTAGCCATGAGTGTGCCACTGCACTCCAGCCTGGGTGACAAAGTGAGACTCTGACTCAAAAAAAAAACAGATGAGCCGGGCTCGGTGGCTCAGCCTGTAATCCCAGCACTTTGGGAGGCTGAGGTGAGTGGATTGCCTGAGCCCGTGGGTTTGAGACCCGCCTGGACAACTTGGCAAGACCTCATCTCTACAATAAATTTAAAAAGAATTAGCCGGGCGTGGTAGCGCATGCCTGTAGTTCCAGCTACTTGGAAGGCTGAGGCGGAAGGATCACCGGAGCCCAGCAGGTCGAGGCTGCGGTGGCCGGGAGCGGCCACTGCACTCCAGTCTGGGCGACAGAGTGAGACTCCAACTCAAAAAAATAAAAAAGATGGCTTAGGGATGTTAGGATGCTTTTGGTAGTTGCAAATAACAGAAACCTCAAGTCTGACAGATCTTGCAGCATCACCTAGAGGTAAGAAGGACCAGATACTGACTCACTCTGTTCCTAGCAATTCCCTTGGCTCTACCCTGCTGCGGGTTGTTTTCTTTTTTCTTTTCTTTCTTTTTTTATATATATTTTTTATTTTAAAATTGTGGGGTACAGTTAAGGGTTAGGTATACAAATATGCATTGTCCAGGTACCCTTGTTGATGAGGTGTGCCCACCCCCTTCCCCGTCCCCAGTCAGATATTGACTACCGTTAATCCCACTTCCCTTCCCCTCCCTGCCCCCCCATAGTTTCCCGTCACTGTCAATCCTTTTCTTGTAGTATTATGATAGTTGTTCAAGGTCCACTTATGAGTGAGAACATGTGATACTCAGATCTTTGTTTCTGTGAGAGATCACTCAGTATTATAAACTCTAATTCCATCCAGGTTACTGTGAAATTCATGATTTTATTCTTTTTTATGGCTGCGTAATATTCCATTGTGTATTTGTACCACTTTTTTTTTTTTTTTGAGTTGGAGTCTCACTCTGTCGCCCAGACTGGAGTGCAGTGGCCACTCTCGGCCACCGCACCCTCGACCTGCTGGGCTCCGGCGATCCTTCCGCCTCAGCCTTCCAAGT
>NW_007250845.1:254370-259301 GCF_000164805.1 Carlito syrichta
ATGTACCACATTTTTTTAATCCAGTCCTCTTTTGATGGGCAGCATGGTTGGTTCCATGATCTTGCTATTGTGAACAATGCTGCAATAAACATATGTGTGCAGGTATCTTTTTTATAGAGTGATTTGAGTTCTTCAGAGTATATTCCCAGGAGGGGGATTGCAGGGTCATATGGAAGGTCAATTTTTAGAGTTTTAGGAATCGCCACGCACTGATTTCCACAGAGGCTGCACTAGTTTGCACTCCCACCAACAGTGTAGAAGTGTTCCCTTTTCATCACGTCCTTTCCAGCATCTGTTATTTTTTGAGTTATTGATAATGACCATTCTGACTGAAGTTAAGTGGTATCTCAGTGTAGTTTTAATTTGTATTTCCTTGATGATTAGTGAGGTTGTTTTCAACGCCATACTAATGTCCCTAGAATAAGGCAGCTGTCAACAGTACCTAAATCTATATCCTTCTTCATTCATTTCCAGGTGGAAGAAGAAAGACGGCTGGGAGCGATGGCTCACAACTGTAATCCCAGCACTTTAGGAAGCCAAGCTGGGAGGATTGCTTGACCCAGGAGTTGGAGACCAGCCTGGGCAACATACCAAGACTCCCTTCTCTGCAAAAAGTCAAAAAATGAGTCAAGTGTTATGGCATGTGCCTGTAGTCCCAGCTACTCAGGAGACTGAGGCAGAAGGATTGCCTGAGCTCAGGAGGTCAAGGCTGTGTTGAGTCATAATCATGACACTGTGCTCCAGTCTGGGCAGGAGAGTGAGACTCCAACTCAAAAATTTTAAATAGAAAGAGTCCCTGCCTACCACCATCCAGTTACAACTTGAGATTCATACTGATTGGAAAAACTGTTCCATTTGATTTAGGGGTTTGCTTTTTGTTTGTTTTATTTTTTGAGTTGGAGTCTCACTCTGTCACCCAAGCTAGAGTGCAATGGCACTCTCACAGCTACCGCAGCCTCAACCTGCTGGGCTCAGGCATCCTTCCACCTCAGTCTTCCAAGTAGCTGGAACCACAGGCAGGTACCACCACGCCTGGCTATTTATTTATTTATTTGTTTATTTATTTATGTATTTATTGTAGAGACAAAGTTTTGCCAAGTTGTCCAAGCTGGTCTTGAACTCCTTGGCTCGGGCAATCCTCTCACCTCTACCTCCCAGAATGCTGGGATTACAGGCATGAACCACGGCACACAGTTTGGTCTGTTTGTATTTGCTGGAATTCAATTAGCTGATTCTAAAAGGGCCAAGACACAACACAATTGAATAAGAAGAACAAAGTGGGAGGACTTGCTGTAACAGAAACAGAATAAAGAGCCCCCAACATATCTTTACGTGACATTTGCTACACAACACTCCCTACGGGACTGGGTGGCCCGCAGATCAGTGAGGAAAGAATAGACTTTTAAATAAATGATGCTGATAAAATTGAGCAGCCACGCAGAAAAGTTGAAATTGCCTTCACTCCTATCTCATATCATGCACAACATTCAGTTCCAGGTGGAACTGGTCTAAGTATAAAATGAAAAACTATAAAGCTTTTACAAGATAAGACCTCAGGACAAGAAAGGATTTCTTCAACAAGACACAAAGAGCACTAACCCTAATGGAAAAGATTCATAAATGTGCTTACTTCAGAATTAAAATTTCCTATTCACTGAAAGTTACCACTGTTAGAGTAAAAAGTCAAGCAGAGTAGTGGAAGGTATTTGTAATAGATAGAGGACTGCTTAGTGTCCAAGCCACATGATGAACTCTCACAAAGCAAGAAGAAAAAGACAAATAACTCAGAAACAAATGGACAAGAGGCTTGAATGGGAGCTTCACAGAAAGGAAATCCAATGCTCTTCCTCATTAGTGATGGGGGGATGCAATTTAAAATGGATGCTGTCATCACATACGAGAGGTAAACACGTACAAGATGAGCACATCAAGTATCAGAGATGTTCTTTTTTTTCTTTCTTTCTTTCTTTTTTGTTTCAGTTGGAGTCTCATTCCATCGCCCAGGCTGAAGTGCAGTGGCACACTCACAGCCACCCCAGAGTCGACCTGCCAGACTCAGGCGATCCTTCAGCCTCAGCCTTCCAGGTAGCCAGAACTACAGGCGCGCGCTACCATGCCTGGCTAATTTTTTATTTATTGTAAAGACGAGTTCTCGCCAAGTTGCCCAGGCTGGTCTCAAACCTTCAGGCTTAGGCAATTCACTCACCTTGGCCTCCCAAAGTACTGGGATTATAGGCTGGGCCACTGAGTCCGGTCTGGAGACATTCTTACTGCAGGTGGGAATGTAAACTGAAACTTGGGAAAATGGTTTACATACCTGTAAACATGCAGGTAAACATTCCCTGTGACTCAGCAATCCACTCAATGCAGCATTATGCATTTATAACCCCAAATTGGAAACAGCTCAAACATTAATCAACAGCAAAACAGATAACGTCTCAGACGAGTTAACCATTCCCAACTCTTAACAAAAGTAAATAATAGTAATAGCTAACACTTACAGGGCGCTGTGTGCTAAATACTACTCTAGGGGTTTAATGTATCACTACCAATGTGTATAATATTATGTACTAATATGGAAATAATCATTACAAATACTAGTAAGGGATTTAGTATGTGCTAGCTACTGTTCTTGAGATCAAGAAGTTAACTAACTGGCTCAAAAATCACACAACTAGTTAGTTATATAATTGGGACTCTGACTTCATGGATCATAATCACTAGGAAGACTGATCTGGTGGCTCACGCCTGTAGTCCTAGCACTTTGGAAGGCCGAGGTGCAAGGATTACTTGAGCCCAGGGGTCCAAGACCAGCCTAGGCAATATAGGGAAACCATGTCTCTACAAAAAAAAAATCAAAAAATTAGCCAAGCACGGTGGTACACACCTGGAATCTCAGAAGGTTAAGACAGAAGGATTGCCTAAGCCTAGGTGGTCAAAGCTGCAGTGAGCCATGATCGTGCCACTGCACTCCAGCCTGAGCGACAGAGTGAGACCCCAACTCAAAAGAAAGGAAGAGAGGGGTCTAAGACAGATTATTAATTTTTTTTTTTAGAAAGCAGGATTTATTAAGAGAACAGAAAAGCTCCCACAGTAGGAGGGGACCC
The DNA here is from genome assembly GCF_000164805.1 of Carlito syrichta. Lineage (NCBI taxonomy): Eukaryota > Metazoa > Chordata > Mammalia > Primates > Tarsiidae > Carlito > Carlito syrichta. Next base: position 257,478 of record NW_007250845.1, read on the forward strand.
GAGGGGGTTGCCCGGCAGAACCTTAAGAAAAACCAACAGATAAGAAGTTAGGGTCTGGCACAGCAGCTCACATCTATAATCCCAGCACTCTGGGAGGCTGAGGCAGGAGGATTAGTTGAGCCCAAGAGTTTGAGACCAGCCTGGGCAACATAGTGAAATCTCCATCTCTATGAAATAAAATATAATAACATTAGTCAAGTGTGCTGATGTGTGCCTGTAGTTCCAGCTACTCAGGAGGCAGAGATGGGAGAATCCCTCGAGCTCAGGATAAGGGGTCAGTGAACTGTGATTGTACCACTGCACTCCAACCTGGGTGGCAATGTGAGACCCTGTCTTTAAAAAAAATTTTAAAAGAGAGAAAAAAAAAGTAGTAAGTAAAGAGAGAAAAATGTCACTGTATTTCCCAGTTATTTTAGAAGTAGTCTGAAAAAACTTAGAGCAGAGATTTTTGGGGGGGGGTAGACTCAGGGTAGAAGACAATGGCACACTCCTGGCCACTGAAGCCTCTACTGGCTGGGCTCAGGTGATCCTTCCGCCTCAGCCTTCCAAATAGCTGGAACTACAGGCACACACCACCACACCCAGCTAATTTTTTGATTTATTGCAGAGATGGGGGTCTCACCGAGTTGCCCAGGGTTGGTCTCGAACCTGCAGGCTCAGCCTATCCTCTCACCTTGGCCTCCCAAAGTGCACCCAGCCAGAGATTTTTTTTTTAAATAACAGATTTATTAAAACATAATTCACACACCATGAAATTCACCCTTTCAAGGTGTACAATTCAGTTATTTCTTCTTTTTCGAGTCAGAGTCTCACTGTCTCACCCAGGCTGTCGGGCAGTGGCACTCTCACGGTCACCACAGCCTCAATCTGCAGGGTTCAGGCAATCTTTTCACCTCAACCTTCCAAGTAGCTGGAACTACAGGCTTGTGTCACCATACCTGGCTAATTTTTTAATTTATTGTAGAGATGAGGTCTTGTCAAGTTGCCCGGGCTGGTCTTGAACCCCTGACTCAGGCAATCCTCTGGCGTCCACCTCCCAAAATGCTGGTATTATAGGCATGAGTCACTATGCAGGGCTCAACTCAGTGGTTTTTATGATATTCACAGGATGGTACAACTATCACCACTGTGTGATTTTAGAACTTTTTACTTTTTCGACACTCCTAAAGAAAACCCGTACCCATCACCTGTCCCTTGCCTTTCCTAGTCCTTTCTTCTGGCTCAACTCCACCCCACTCTAGGCAATGACTAATCTACATTCTGTAGAGAAATGTCTATTCTGGATATTTCAAATAAATACAATTTTACAATATCTGGCATTTTGTGACTGGCTTCTTTCACGTAGTCTAACGTTTTCAAGTTTCATGCTGGGTGCCCAAAAAAATGTATACCTATTTTAAGTGTGACGTTCACTCAAAAGATGGCATGAATCAAATGAACACTAGCATCACCATGTTAAAGACAGGGTGGTCAAATAAAACAGCAGAAGCACAGTGCTACCATACTACACATTGCTACCATAATTCAATTCAACTTCAAAAAGTAATACATAGATGACATCTCTTGAAATATGGATACATTTTTTGACTCCCCCTGTATGTTATATAATGTATCAGTACTTCATTTCTTCATTTTGCTTAGCAATTTTTTGGTGTATGGATAGGCAATATTTTGTTCATCCACTCATCTGTTGATGGATGCTTGAGTTTCTTCCACATTTCAGTTATTATGAATAATGCTGCTAGGAGCATTTGTATATGAGGGGTTTTTTTGTTTGTTTTTTTTTTTGAGTTGGAGTCTCACTCTGTTGCCCAGACTGGAGTG
>NW_007250845.1:259321-272604 GCF_000164805.1 Carlito syrichta
TATTGTAGAGATGAGGTCTCGCCAAGTTGCCCAGGCAGGTCTCGAACCCGTAGGCTCAGGTAATCCACTCACCTCAGCCTCCCAAGGCGTGGGATTACAGGCTGAGTCACCAAACCCGGCCTGTGTATGAGTTTTTACGTGAATATGTCTTTTCATTTCTCTTGAGTATATGCCTTAGAGTGAAATTTCTGGTTCATATGATAACTACACTTAGCATGTTGAGCAACTGCCAAACTGTTTTCCAAAGTGGCTGCACCATTTTACAATCCCACCAGCCATGTATGAGAATTTCAATTTCTCTATATCCTCACTGGCACTTGTGAGTGTCTCTTTGGTTATAGCCATCCTCATGGTTAGGAAGTGGTATCTCATGGTACAGAACAGAGTTCGTGGTTGTAGGTTCAATTGAACCTTGAACTCCACAGGAAAAGTCCCTTTCAGCCTCAACCTTTGCCCAGCATCTATTGAGTCTCTCCGCCCCTGGCAGGAAGGGGCTCCTGTCTGTGAGCATGGACAGACTCAAGTCCTTCCTACTGGTCAGACCCAGTCCTGCTCTTTCCCTTGTTGGATGTCCTTTAAAAGGGGGAGGTTCTGAGAGACTACCCACTATGAAGGAAGTTATTTTTCCTGTGGGCCGAACCTAGCCCTGAATCTGCTAACACAGATTTCGATCCTCATGTTGAGAGGAGCTGTCATGCCGGACTCCTAAAGGGAGGCACTACATCTGAGAGGTTGAAGAAATGACCCTGAGCTGGGCTCGGTGGCTCAGCCTGTAATCCCACGCCTTTGAGAAGCTGAGGTGAGTGGATTGCCTAAGCCTGCGGGCTCGAGACCTGCCTGGACGGCGAGACCTCATCTCTACAATAAATCAAAAAATCAGCCGGGCATGGTAGCGCATGCCTGTAATTCCGGCTACTCAGAAGGCTGGGGCGGAAGGATCGCCGGAGCCCAGCAGGTCGAGGCTGCGGTGGCCAGGAGTGGCCACTGCACTCCAGTCTGGGCAACAGAGTGAGACTCCAACTCAAAAAAAAAAAAAAAAAAATATGACCCTGAGACAATGGACAACATACGGGCTTTCATCAGGAACTCAGGTACAGGGAAGGTGGACCAGGAGCAACAGGCTAGATGTTTTCAAGTTTCATATGGGTGCCAAAAAAATGCATACATCTGCTCCCGATTGTAAAAGGCCACACAGGTTATACAGCATCTTACATAGGGCGGCGTGCAGGGCTCAGCATGCAGAGGGTGAGGTTTCTAGTGCGCAGGTGCAGTATGAGAAGGCTCTTAGACAAATGTTGCATGTACACGAGATGGCTATGATTTCTCCCTAGGGGTGGGATTTTTTGGTATTATAGTGAACCCAAGGTGAACTGAAGGTAACCAGAAGTTATGGGCATTGATCTAGGTGGGCCTGATCTGGTCTGAACCAACCCGGGGGACTGACTGCCTCAAGGAAGGGTATGTGAGAACATTTACTAGGCACAGTTGCAAGATGTGGCCACCAGGCGTGGCAGACACTTCACCCATGGCCTCAGCATAACCCTGTGTGCCTGAGGGAAAGGGGACATCCTGGCTGGCCACTCCCAAAACTCCTCCCCAGGCTCCAGCCCCTGCTTGGGGCCATATCCCGGTGTGCTTAAATTGTCACTGAGTGTGTGTCACCCTACAGGAGCAAGATTCCTCCTCTCTCCACTATTCTGGATTCCTTCCATAGAAGCACTCTCACCTCTGGTGGCTTTTCTTTAGGGCCCCGGGAGGAATTTTAAATTTGGCCTCATCAGAAACAAGTATTTAGGGGCAGTTTATTTTGTACAGGAAGGTGTAAATACCACCAGCCACACTGACTCTGACTTCTATTATTTATAAACTAAAATATTCTCAGTTCTTCATCTGAAGAAATAACTGTATTATTGTTGATGTAACTGGGTGATGGGTCTAAAGATTCCTACTGGCTGGGCTCAGTGGCTCAGCCTGTAATCCCAACACTTTGGGAGGTCAAGGCGAGTGGATTGCCTGAGCCTACGGGTTTGAGACTAGCCCGGGCAATTTGGAGAGACCTCATCTCTACAATAAAATAAAAAATAGCTGGGCGTAGTAGTGTGCACCTGTAGTTCCAGCTACTCGGAAGGCTGAGGTGGAGGGATCGCCGGAACCCAGCAGGTTGACACTGGGGTGGCCGTGAGCATGTGTGCCACTGCACTCCAGCGTGGGTGAAAGAGTGAGACTCCAACTCAAAAAAAAAAAGATTCCTACTATCAGGATCCTGTGTTGATGGCACTTTGAGGGGTGGTCCCCAAGGTACATTTTTTTGTTGTTGTTTGTTTGTTTCTTTAGAAACAGGGTCTTGCTCTGTTGCCCAGGCTGGAGTGCAGTAGTGTGATCACAACTAACTGTAGCCACCAACCTCTAGGCTCAGGTGATCCTCCCTCCTCAGACTCCAGAATAGCTGGGACTACAGATGTGTGTCTCCATGCCTAACTAATTTTTAAAATTTTTTATAGAGATAGGGTTCTCACTATGTTGCCCAGGCTGGTCTTGAATTACTGGCCTCAAGTGATCTTCCCACCTCAGTCTCCCAAAGTTCTTAGATTACAGGTAAAAGGTACCTCACTCGGCCCACCCAAGATACATGTGTTACCAAAACACAAGGGGTTTGGTCTAGGTCTATTGCTCGAGACACAATCACTGAAGCAATGAGAAATGCCAGGGAAAAAGACTTTATTATATTAGAATTGACATCAACCAGGGGAATAGGAGGTCAGTCTCATGTTCATTTCCCCAACCAACTAAAATTCAAGGTTTATATAGTAAAGAAGGAATGTAGATATGTGCAGGAAAACAGGAATTATGGAGGGATAAGGAAGCAATCACAATGGATGAAGGGTCTGGCATCACAATTCTGGATGTGGTGATCTAGTGAGTTTAAGTCCCTTAACTGAGGGTTGGTTTCCTGAGGAAGGAACTCAGATAGGACAAATGTAAGCTTCAAGTTTTAAGACCAGGAGGGTCAATTTCTATTGTTCTAGGGAACAATTGGGCCAGTTTAACATGTGATGCAGCTGGTGTATAAAACCAGGAGAACTTAGCCATTGACTAATTTCAAACATCTTTTCTCTGCCAATGATAAGATCACTAGAGACAGCACTCCTCATTAAAAGGCTCTGGGTAGGAAATTCAAGGGCAGGAGAACAGATTAAAGATGAAAGAGAGGCTACAGTTACCTCTAAGCCCTTTATCATGCTGTTCCATCTGCTTAACCAGATTCCTCACTCCAACCATTGTCCAAACCTCTGCCACTGTCCTGCTAGGCTTCACCTACTAATGGCACATGACCCTGGTCAGGTGACATTACCAAGAAGCATGCTCTGAAACTTCCAGGTCTAAGTGCCTCTATTTGATACTTCCAAAGCATCTTGGGCTTATTTCTAGAACAGTAATGATCAACTTGTGATGAAGTTACCTTTTTACACTAGGGGCTGTAAACTCAAATGCCTGTGGGGGGGGTGTGGCTTGAGCCTAGGAGTTTGAGATCAGCCTGGGCAACATAGCAAGACCTTGTCTCTACAAAATAAAAAAAATCATCTAGACATGGTGGTGCATGCCTGTAGTTCCAGCAACTCTGGAGGCTGAGACAGAAGGGTCACCTGAGCCCAGGAGGTTGAGACTGTGGTGTGCCATGATCACATCATCCCCGAAGCCTGGGTGAAAGAAGAAGAAGAAGAAGAAGAAGAAGAAGAAGGAGAAGGAGAATGAGAAGGAGAAGGAGAAGGAGAAGGAGAAGGAGAAGGAGAAGAATTATCATCCTGGCTTTAAAATAGGAACAAAACTTTGTCTATTTTTCTTCAATCATGAAGTTCCCTCTATCTATGTCTTCTTTTCTTTTGAGAACATTATATAGGTACATGAAGCATTTCATTACTCCTTTTTTTTTTCAGCTGGAGTCTCACTCCATTGCCCAGGCTGGAGTGCAGTGACACACTCACGGCCACCCCAGCGTCGACCTGCTGGGCTCTGGTGGTCCTTCCGCCTCAGCCTTCCAAGTAGCGGGAACTACAGGCGCGTGCTACCACACCCAGCTAATTTTTTGATTTATTGTAAAGATGAGGTCTCACCAAGTTGCTCAGGCTGTTCTCAAACCTGTGGACTCAGGCAATCCCTTCACCTGGGCCTCTTAAAGTGCTGGGATTACAGGCTTGAGCCACTGCACCTCGCCAACCAATCATTGTATTACAGGACAAAAATTTACCATACAAGATCCTTTCCTATACAAAATTATTCTCTTTTCTTTATATCCTTTCTTACCCCCAAAGTATTTTTATTCCAACAACTTTCTTTCTTTTCTTTTTTTTTTTTTTTTTGAGTTGGAATCTCACTCTGTCACCCAGACTGGAGGGCAGTGGCCGCTCCCGGCCACCGCAGCCTCGACCTTCTGGACTCCAGCGATCCTTTCGCCTCAGCCTTCCAAGGAGGTGGAACTACAGGCGTGCGCTACCTCACCCGGCTGATTTTTTGATTTATTGTAGAGATGAGGTCTCGCCAAGTTTCCCAGGCAGGTCTCGAACCCGTGGACTCAGGCAATCCACTCACCTCAGCCTCCCAAAGGCGTGGGATTACAGGCTGAGTCACTGAGCCCGGCTATTCCGACAATGTTCTTTACATTTTTTCTTTGTTTTCTACATTTTTTATAGATAACTTTTTACATTTATAATTTGAATTAACCTTTAGTAACTTATTAAGACAAGGCTAAATTGTTCCAACACGGATGACCAGGACCAAATGGCTGGCACCTGTGTTAATTAAGAAATTAATTTGGGGCTTCAGGAGCCGCGGGTTACAGTGCAGACATGACCAAGTCCAAGAACTATACCACACACAACCAGTCCCTAAAATGGCACAGAAATGGCATCAAGAAACCCTGATCACAAAGATATGAAACCCCACCCCAAAGATATCTCTTAAGGGGGTGGACCCCAAATTCCTGAGGAACATGCGCTTTGCCAAGAAGCACAACAAGAAGGGACTGAAGAAGATGTAAGCCAACAATGCCAAGGCCATGAGTGCACTTGCTGAGGCTATCAAGGCCCTCGTAAAGTCCAAGGAGGTTAAGCCCAAGATCCCAAAGGGTCCTAGCTGCAAGCTTGCTTGACTTGCATATGTTGCCCATCCCAAGCTTGGGAAGCGTGTTCATGTCTATATTGCTAAGGGCCACAGGCTCTGCCAGCCAGAGGCCAAGGATCAAACTAAGGCCCCGACTGCAGCTCCACCTGCAACTCCAGCTTCAGTTCCAACTCCTGCTCAGGCTCCCAAAGGTGCCCAGACGCCCACAAAGACTCCAGAGTAGAGGCCCCTGTCTGCCAATGTGAGGACAGAAGAACTGGTTTGACCCCCAGGCTGCTGTCTGTGTGGGGCTAGTGTCCTCCTGTGATATTTGTACAAATAAACCTGAGGCAGGAACAAAAATAAAGAAATTGATTTGGGTTCCAGCACCCTAATATTCATCTAGGGGTTATTGGGATGATAATACTAAGCTAGTGGTACCAGGCACTTCAGCAGATGTTCAAGTCTCCTCAGGGGCCACCATTTCCTGAGCCAGATGTTCCCCCGTCCCTCCGGGAAAGGGCACACCAACTTCCCAATGGCTCTGTGGCCTGCACAGTGGACAAGGTTCACTGTGGAGTTCTAGGCCTCTTTGGAGCAATTACACTGTAAGGGTCTCCCTCCTCCGGCAGATTGTTCCCATAGCATGGACACCATGCCCCTTTGCAAGTTTGTTTTTTGGCCCTCTGGTCCTGTTGCTCTCCATTTTGGCACTTTTTTCCCCTTAATGTCTTAGCTGTTTTAAAAAAAAAAAACTTCAAGAGTTTTTCTGTAATTGGAAGCTTGGTATCTGTAGTTCCAATTCTAGCCTTTGGAGTTGGGAATTTAATAGCCCATAGGATATAATCTTGTTTGCAAAGTTGTGAAGTAAATCAAGAAAAATGTTTCATATGCATGAAACTTTGGACTATTTCTCCGTTTGTAACGGTCTGATGTAAAAACCTTTTAGAGTGAACAGACCAATGTGGACGTGAAATAATTTGTAACTATTTACTTCCAATTATGAACAGGTAGATTTTTTTGTTTGTTTGTTTGTTTGTTTTGAGTTGAAGTCTCACTCTGTCGCCCAGACTGGAGTACAGTGACCACTCCCGGCCACCGCAGCCTCAACCTGCTGGGCTCCGGCGATCCTTCCGCCTCAGCCTTCCAAGTAGCTGGAACTACAGGCATGCGCTACCACGCCCGGCTGATTTTTTGATTTATTGTAGAGATGAGGTCTCACTGCCCAGGCGGGTCTCGAACCCGCGGGCTCAGGCAATCCACTCACTTCAGCCTCCCAAAGGCGTGGGATTATAGGCTGAGCCACCAAGCCCGGCTCGGCAGATTTATTAAGACCCTTTATGAATTACTAAATGACAGTCTTTGTTGTAAAAGTGTGGACAATTAGGTGAGAGTGATCAGTTCTCATGCCTCATTGTGCCACATAGAGAATATCTAGCATTTCTCCTGTCCCCTAGAAGTATGGGGCTCAGTAAAGTGTCTCAAAAGTCAGGTGGGAACGGCCATTCCCATACCCCGTTGTGTCATGCAGAGAGCATTCAGCACTTAAAGCTTTACCTGTCCTGCAAGGGGAGAGGGAACTACTTGGGCACAGTAAGGGGACCCAAATTTTCCCCAAAAAACCTTTTAGCAAGCCTCATGTAATAAACACTGGTGTTATCTAGTATTAATGCTCTAGTACAAGGTAAAGTTATAGGAAGTAAGATTTTACTAGAGCGCTTGGAAGTTTAGTTTGGAAAAGCAGATTAGAATTACGATAGACTGTTTTCCTATGAGTTAACAGGATTTGTTTGACTAACACATGGTCCCTTTGTTTCTGTCTGGGAGGAGAGCTGATAGTTCCAATTTAGATTTAATTTGAGAGATATTTAATAAAGAAAAAGGTACATGGACTCTAATAATACCTTCTGCCCTGGTCACCTCCCTGAGGGGGATATTGTTAAGTCTCAGTGGAAGCCTGAAAGTGCCTCCCAGAAGGTGTGGGCCAGTGAGGGATGAGAAGGCAGTGCAGAGCCGGGCTCGGTGGCTCCGCCTGTAATCCCACGCCTTTGGGAGGCTGAGGTGAGTGGATTGCCTGAGCCCGCGGGTTCGAGACCCGCCTGGGCAACTTGGCGAGACCTCATCTCTACAATAAATCAAAAAATCAGCCGACCGTGGTAGCTCGTGCCTGTAATTCCGGCTACTTGGAAGGCTGAGGCGGAAGGATCGCCGGAGCCCAGCAGGTCGAGGCTGCGGTGGCCGGGAGCGGCCACTGCACTCCAGTCTGGGCGACAGAGTGAGCCTCCAACTCAAAAAAAAAAAAAAAAATTTCATGCCAGATAAAGCTGAGGTGATGGGGAGGTCCAGCCAAAGCAGCCGCCAATTGTCTCTGAATTCTAGCACAGTCCACAGACAGACTTGAGTTAGAAAAGGAGAAAAGTGAGAGAAAGAGTGTGGAGGAGACTCCATGAGGCGTAAAGTCCCCGTACGAGCCACCATAATGTTCAGTCAGTGAGCTGAGCTGTGCTGTGGATAAGATGCAAAGAATTGTCAGAGTAGATCGGAAAAATTTATTTAGAAACAGATCAGATAAAAAGGGTGGATCCATTTCTCCAAGATTGGAGAGGGGGCCAAATGCTTGAGGAATGTTTTGGTAGCAAACGCTTGAGGTTGAAAGCATTTAAAGCTTCCCTGTAGTGGGACAGGTTGCCATGGTAATGGGGTGGTGGTCTGTGTTACATTGACGTGAAGGGAGCAGGTAAGCACAGGAATTGTCGCCATGGTGATGGGGTGGGGGTTTGTGTCATGTAAGTCATGAAGACTGATAACAATAGATTAGGTCAGCTCCATCCTTTATGGCAGGAAGACAGATACTTTGGATAAAAGGGTAGTTAGTACAAAGCACGCTTGGGAGGGTTGCAAGAGACAATTGTCAGTAACTACCTCTGAGAAACTAGTTTTTTCCCTTATTAATGATTAAAGGGCGGGTTAAAATAAGTTGCTGAAAAATGCATGACAAAGCTAAGCAATGTTAAAATGGCTGCCACTCCGAACAAATTTACTCCATTTTGGTTTTTACCCTCTCATTCACATTTCCATGTTGCAAACTATATTCCAGATGATTGCTGCCATGAGAAATGCAGGCTCTATGTTTCCAGTTCTCTTGGTTTTTAAAAGAAACTAGAAATCCAGATCGTTATTAAAATCTTCCAACTTTTTTTTTTTTTTTGAGTTGGAGTCTCACTCTGTCGCCCAGACTGGAGTGCAGTGGCCGCTCCCAGCCACCGCAGCCTCACCTGCTGGGCTCCGGCGATCCTTCTGCCTCAGCCTTCCAAGAAGCTGGAACTACAGGCGTGCGCTACCACGTCCGGCTAATTTTTTGATTTATTGTAGAGACGAGGTCTTGCCAAGTTGCCCGGGCGGTCTCGAACCTGCGGGCTCAAGCAATTCACTCACCTCAGCCTCCCAAGGCGTGGGATTATAGGCTGAGCCACGGAGCCCGGCTCATCCAACTTTTTATTGTTTTTTATTTCTTTCTTTTCAGATAGGGTCTCACTCTGTCATCCATGCTGGAGTGCAACGGCACAATAATAGCTCATTGCAACCTCAGACTCTTGGACCCAAGTGATCCTCCTGTCTCAGCCTCCAGAATAACTAGGATCACATATGCACACCACAACTCCCAACGACTTTTTTTCTTTTTCTTTTTTTGTAGAGACAGGGTCTTGCTAGGTTTCCCAGGCTGGTCTTGAACTTCTCAGCTCAAGCGATCTTCCTGCCTTAGCCTCTGAAAGTGCTGGGATGACTGACATGAGCCATTACACCCAAATCTCCCAACTTTTAAATATCTAGAACTCATTAAAAAGTGTTAAAGAATGTGAAGGACAAACAGAATGCTTTTGGCAGCCAGATTCATCCCACAACCCCAGATCTACCAGTCCACTGGTCTTTAGGACACAGACTATGCAGTCTTTAGCTTTCAATTCCCCCAAATTAGCACAGACTTCTGAAGAATAACAGTTAATATTTATTATTTTATTTTATTTTATTTTTGAGTTGGAGTCTCACTCTGTTGCCCAGACTGGAGTGCAGTGGCCGCTCCTGGTCACTGCAGCCTCCACCCACTGGGCTCCAGCGATCCTTCCACCTCAGCCTTCCGAGTAGCCAGAATTACAGGCACACGCTACCATGCCTGCTGATGTTTTGATTTATTGTAGAGATGAGGCCTCGCTAAGTTGCCCAGGCGGGTCTCGAACCCGCGGGCTCAGGCAATCCACTCACCTCAGCCTCCCAAAGGCACGGGATTACAGGCTGAGCCACCGAGCCCGGCTGAGTTAATATTTATTTAGCACTCATTGTGAGCCAAGAACTTTACCGTCATTACCTCATGTCGTCCTCACATCTCCTTAGGTGGGCAGACTTGCTGAAGGGTACAGAGTAAAGTAGGGAAGAAGGCAGGACTTGAACTCAGGTCTGTCTGACTCCAGATTTTTGGAAAGGCAAAATCTTCCACATGGCAGACAGTATGGAATAATGGTTAAGATCATGCTCACTGGGTTTAAGTTTCAGATTAGTCAGTTTCTTTCTTTTTTTTTTTTTTTTTGAGTTGGAGTCTCACCCTGTCACCCAGACTGGAGTGTAGTGGCCACTCCCGGCCACCACAGCCTCGACCTGCTGGGCTCCAGCGATCCTTCCGCTCAGCCTTCCAAGTAGCTGGAACTACAGGCGTGTGCTACCACACCTGGCTAATTTTTGATTTATTGTAGAGATGAGGTCTGGCCAAGTTGCCCAGGCGGGTCTCGAACCCGCAGGCTCAGGCAATGATTAGTTAGTTTCTATTTGTAATCTTGGGCAACTTATATAACCTCTGTAAACCTCAATTTTTTCATCTGTAAAATGGAGATAACAAGAGTTAACTCCTCCCAGGGCTGTTGAAAGGGTTAAATAAGATAAGTATAAACAAAGGAGCTTAACAACACACCATAACCATTATTAATTTTTTTTGAGTCTGAGTCTCACTCTGTCACCTAGACTGGAGTGCAGTGGCACGCAGGCGCAGGGCCACCCCAGTGTCGACCTGTTGGGCTCCAGTAATCCTTCTGCCTCTGCCTTCCAAGTTGCTGGAACGACAGGTGTGTGCTCCCACACCCGGCTAATTTTTTTCATTTATTGTAGAGACGAGGTCTCATCAAGATGCCCGGGCTGGTCTGGAACCCGTGGGCTCAGGCAATCCACTCATCTTGGCCTCCCAAAGTGCTGGGATTACAGGCTGAGCCACCGAGCCTGGCCAATAACCATTATTATTGTTCCAATGTTTTTCTCCTTAAAGTTGTTCAATCATTGCCTTATCCTACAAGTGGGCATATTCTGGTGGGATATCTTGTTACTAGATTAAAAGGAAGGAAGTCATATAAGAAGTTACTTCAGTTATCAGATGGCTGCCTTCTGAGCCAACCGCATACTTGATAGGAATGAAAATGATCAAAACAAATGACAGGGCTCAGGGCAAGGGGCAAATTGTTCCCCTGTCTGTCTATTCAATTGAAAAAAGAATAGTTATCTTGGGTCTAAAGATTCATCTGCACCGGATCCTTCTGTTTAATATCCCTCAAGGTTAGAGCCAACTTTCAAAAAGAATAATTAAATCTGAAAAGAAATAGGGTCAGTAGGTCTCACAGTGCTTTTAAACAGGAAATCTCAGAGCTCATGGAGGGGAAGTAGCTGATAGCAAAGCTGCTTTTTAACTCATCAAACCTAAGAACTGCTCAATCCCAGAATGAAGATAGAGGAACACGTCTCACCAAACACAAGTTGACCCTCACTTAAGTCACCTCCAGTCAAGAAATTGATTTGACTCCTGGTTGATCCTGACAGTTAAAAAAAAAAAAAAAAAGGAAGACTCTGCCCATGAAATGACTGATATGTTTCAGAACATTTCTGATTGCTTAATAAAAATTACTGTTATATTTAGCGATCATATCAAAATAGAGAATCCATAATAACAAAAAACGAAATACATAAGAATTAATATCCTGAGAGATATGTGCATTCTATAGAAAGACAACTTCAAAATGTTATTGGAAGATAGGAAAGATTTTATTAAGTCAAAATCTAAACAGTGTTCCTGAGTGAGAAGACATAAAATTGTAAAGCTATCAGCTCTCTCCAAGTTAATTTATGGACAATTCAATGCCATTCAAAATGCCTACAGTCCTTTTTAAAAATAGAACTCAACAAAATAATGCTAAATTTTGTTTGAGAAAAAAATGAATGCAGGAATACTATATCATACTTTTCATTCATTTACTTATTCATTTTATTAATTTTGCATTTTGCTTAATTTTGCTTCTTCAGCTTTATTGAGATATAATTCACATATAATAAAATCACTTTGTTAAAATATACAGATTAGTGGTTTTTAGTATTTTCACAGAGTTGTGCAACCATCACTACTATCTAATTTTTCAACACAGTCCCCTAAAAAAAAGTCCATATCCATTAACAATCATTCACCTTTTCTAATCCCTCCCTATCCCTACGTACTCCAGCCCTAGATAATCACTAATCTACTTTTAGTCTCTATGGATTTGTGTATTCTGAACATTTTGTATAAAGGTAATCATATGATATCTGTTTTTTTGTGACTGCCTTCTTTCATTTAGCATAATTTTTTTTTTCTGAGTTGGAATCTCACTCTGCTGCCCAGGCTGGAGTGCAGTGGCACGCTCATAGCTACTGCAGCCTACACCTAAAGTCAGACAGACCTGAGTTCAAGTCCTACCTTCCTTCCTACTTTACTCGGTACCCTTCAGCAAGTCTGCCCACCTCAGGAGATGTGAGGACGACATGAGGTAATGACGGTAAAGTTCTTGGCTCACAATGAGTGCTAAATAAATATTAACTGTTAATTCTTCAGAAGTCTGGGCTAATTTGGAGGAACTGAAAGCTAAAGACTGCATAGTCTGTGTCCTAAAGACCAGTGGACTGGTAGATCTGGGGTTGTGGGATGAATCTGGCTGCCAAAAGCACCCTGTTTGTCCTTTACATTCTTTAACACTTTTGAATTAGTTCTAGATATTTAAAAGTTGGGAGATTTGGGTGTAATGGCTCATGTCTGTCATCCCAGCACTCCTCTATCTTCTTTCTGGGATTGAGTAGTTCTTAGGTTCTTAGGTTGCCCTGAGCCCTGTCATTTGTTTCCACCTCAGCTTTCCATGTAGCTGGAATCACAGGCATATGCCACCACGCCTGGCAAATACTTTAATTTATTGTAGAGACAGGTCTCGCTAAGTTGCCTAGGTTGGACTTGTATCCATAGGCTCAGACAATACTCTTTGCCTCTGCCTCCCTAAGTGCTGGGATTACAGGTGTGAGCCATTGTGAATGGCTTAGCATAATGTTTTCAAGGTTTACGTAATACATAATTTAACTTTGTCCAAAAAGAGATCTGGCCTTTGTCCTTAGCTTCTAGGAAGTAACCTCTAAACTCTTGAAATGTCATATCTAACAGGAGTGTTTTTGTTTGCCTGGAGGTCTTGGGTCTTGTCATTTTCTTCATGAAGTCCTTTGAAGCACAAAATGTTAAGTTTTGATTTAACCCAATCTATCTATTTTTTTCCCTTGTTGCTCTGCTTTTTGTACCATATCTAATAATCCTTTGCCAAATCCAAGATCATGAAGATTTATCCCTGGGTTTTCTTCTAAGAAGTTTAGTTTTAGCTCTTACATTTAGGTCTTTTTTTTTTTTTTTTTTTTGAGTTGGAGTCTCACTCTGTCACCCAGGCTGGAGTGCAGTGGTATGCTCATGGACACCCTAGTATCGACCTGCTGGGCTCCAGTGATCCTTCTGCCTCAGCCTTCCAAGTGGCCGGAACTACAGGCGGGCGCTACCACACCCGGCTAATTTTTGATTTAGTGTAGAGACGAGGTCTGGTCAAGTTGCCTGGCCTGGTCTCAAACCCATGGACTCAGGCAGTCCACTCGCCTCGGCCTCCCAAAGTGCCTACAGGCTGAGCCACTGAGCCCAGCCACATGTAGGCCTTTGAATTATTTTGGGTGAATTTTTGAATACAGAGTGAAGTAGGGGTCCAACTTCATTCTTTGGCATATGAATATCCAGTTTGCCAGCACCATTTGTTGGGAAAAAACCAACTATTTCTTTTTTTTTTTTTTTTTTGAGTTGGAGTCTCACTCTGTCGCCCAGACTG
>NW_007250845.1:272655-278988 GCF_000164805.1 Carlito syrichta
TGCTGGGCTCCGGCGATCCTTCGGCCTCAGCCTTCCAAGTAGCTGGAACTACAGGCGCGCGCTACCATGCCCAGCTAGTTTTTTTTATTTATTGTAGAGATGAGGTCTCACCAAGTTGCCCAGGCAGGTCTCGAACCCATGGGCTCAGGTAATCCACTCACCTCAGCCTCCCAAGATGCGGGATTACAGGCTGAGCCATCGAGCCCAGCTTAAAACCAACTATTTCAACAAATATTCTTGGATGGTTTGGCAAAAATCAGTTCACAGGCCAGATGCCAGATGCAGTGGCTTACGCCTGTAATCCCAGAATTTAGGGGGGCTAAAGCGAGATTACCTCAGCCCAGGAGTTCAGTACCAGCCTGGCAACATGGCGAGAACTTGTCTCTACAACAAATAAAACTTATCAGGCTCGACAACAACAACAAAAAACTCAGTTCACCATAGATATATGGGTTTATTTTGGAACTCTCAGTTTTATTTCATTGATCTATGTGTCTATCCTATGCCTAAACTACCCTGTCTTGATTTCTGTAGCTCGATAGTATGTTTCCTTCTTTTTTGAGTTGGAGTCTCACTCTGTTACCCAGGCTGGAGGGCGGTGGCACGTTCACAGCAACTACACAGCCTTGACCTGTTGGGCTCAGGCAATCTTTCTGCTTCAGCCTTCCTAGTAGTTGGAACTACAGGACAAGCCACTGCGCCTGGCTAATTTTTCTTGATTTATTGTAGAGATGAGGTCTCTCCAAGTTGCCCAGGCTGGTCTTGAACCTGTGGGCTCAGGCAATCCTCTCACCTTTGCCTCCCAAAGTCCTGGGAATATAGGCATGAGCCACTGCTCCTGGCTGTAGTAGGTTTTCAAATTGGGAAATGTGAGTTCTCCAACTTTATAATTATAAATGATTATGATTATAATGATTTTAATTTATATATAAAAGTTGAAACAATAGTTTATTAAATATCTATACAGTCCATCCTCCCATCTAAGCTCACCAAGTGTTAATATTTTGCTATATTTGATCTCTTTCATCATTTCTCTTACTCTCTCACTATAAACATATACAAACACATACATATTTGTGGTTGAGTTGAACTATCTGAAATTGACACATTTCACCCCCAGACCCTCTGAAATGCATCTGCTAAGAATAAGGACATTCTTCTACTTAACTATGATGTCATTAATTCTCCTAAGAGAATTGGTAAAAATTCCATAATGTAGTCTACTACCAGTCCATACTCAAATTTCTTCATATATCTGAAAAATATCTTTTATAGTTTTTCCCAGTGAAACCAGAATCCAAAGTTTACTAATTGCATTTGGTATGTGTTTTCAGTCTCTTTTCATCTATTTTATTGAGATCTACTCTATGACATAGACATTTTGAAGAGTCTAGATGTCTCATGTTCAGGATTTTTCTGTTTCCTCATGCAGTTTAACTTGTTCCTCTGTCCCGTGAATTTCTTGTGAACTTGAAGTTAGGTCTGGCTTGATCAGAAAACTGGGAAGTTTCCTATTGGAAACAACTAGAGTCAGATTGTCCCACTATTAGTGATAGTAAAGGGATGATAACCAGACATCTCCATTGTAAAGATATACTTTTTTTCTTTTGTAGTTATATGTACTATTTTGGTCCAGTCTTTTTAACTATACTTTAAGACAAACCAATACTTTAATTTAAAAATTTTTTTAAACATTGGGAGTGCATATGAAACATGTAAAAAGAAAGAATAGTGAGGTGGGGCTTCTCTACTTTGTATTATCAGAGAATAATTATAAAGCAGCAGTATCTAAAGCATAATGGCATCAGAACATAAAATACTGGCACTGAAATTAATTCAAGTCAGGCCCAGTGGCTCATGCCTATAATTCCAGCACTTTGAGAGGCTGAGGTGAGAGAATTGCCTGAGCCTACTGGTTCGAGACCAGCCTAGGTAACTTGGTGAGACCTCAACTCTACAATAAAAAAATTAGCCGGGCGTGGTGGTACATGCCTGTAGTCCCAGCTACTTGGAAGGCTGAGGCGGAAGGATCTCCTGAGCCCAGCAGATCAAGGTTGTGGTGGCCGTGAGCGTGCCACTGCACTCCAGTCTGGGCGACAGAGTAAAACTCTGACTCAAAAAAAAAAAAAAAAAAAAATTAATTCAGACACACATTATATGGAGAAAAGAGTGTTAGTTGGAAGGTAGCCAGAAGTAAAATTGAGTTCTTTTCCTTCACTTTGCAGAGGCAAAACCTGAAGTTTAATAAATTTTGTTAAGGCCAATTATGCAATTTTAATTTTTTTCTTTTTGGTAGAGATGGGATCTTGTTATATTGCCCAGACTGGTCTTGAATTCCTGGGCTCAAGCAATCCTCCTGCTTCAGTCTCCCCAAATGCTGGGATGGGGGTGTGTGAGCTACTGTGTCCAGCTGAGTCCAATTAAGGCTGGAAAACAATTAACTATTGAGTGCTCACTCTATGCTGGACTTTACATGATTATAAGAATATGTTATACTTATTCCCCACTTCCCTCTTCCACCCCTTTCCCCCTCACACCCCGCTTTTTTTTTTGCCAGTGAGAAAATTGAGAGAGAATTTTCCAGTTACTAAATTTGGGAGCTGGGGTTAGAAGCCGGGAAGGCGAACTCCAGAATCTGTGCTTACCTGCTCCACCTTCCCCCTCACCAGTGATAGAATTCGGGGTTACACAGCCACAGCTAGTTAGGAATCAAGTGAGGCCCAAGGCACTCTGAGAACAGTCTCCTCTTTGGAATTCCAAGGGTGGAGTGCATGGATTGTTTCTTGCAACCTGGACTGGAGCAGCACAGATCCCAGTCTACTCTGGGCTCTCTGATGAGCAGGCTGTGATAAAGAGAGAGGGATGGGCCAGGAAGGGGCAGCACAGCTGAACACCGAGCCCCCTTCCCCACACAAACCCCCTCCTCCACAAACCAGACAAAGCACTTGGCCTTGTGGTATAATAGTGTATCGCTTTTGCAGTAGATTTGCTTTCTTAATTAGGTTTTGTTCAGACTGCTGTTAAAATCAGTTGCTAGTTTCTGTATACCCCAAGGACAGCAAGGGACCAGGACTGGTGGAAATGCCTTGCACGGTATGCCTCTGTGGAAAATAAGAGTGGATTACAAAAGCTCTCCTTCCCTTTCTTTCAGCCCTATGTCCCAGATCTTGGTTGATTGTTCTGCTGATTCTCCATGTTCATTATTTTAACCTCATCCTCAGTGGCCTGCTTTGTTTCTCATTGCCTGAGAAATCCCTAAGCACTGTCTTTCTAGCCTGTTCCTTTGACCCAGGCCTTCTCCATAAGTCCTCCTTCAGCTCCAAATCACCTGCTGAATTACATCTAAGCTCCTTGATCTTGGCTTCCGGGGCCTTCTCTAATTTGCTCCTCTTTTATTCTCTTTTTAGAAATAATACATTCCTGGAGCAGAGGCTAAAGCAGATCACTGTCAACCAAAATATTAACTGTAATAACTGATATATTTACATAGAACTTTAGAGTAAAAAACATATCCACCTACATTACCTCATTTAAGTCTCACAATCACTGTAGAATTTTTTATTTTTTTATTTTTTGAGTTGGAATCTCACTCCGTCACCCAGGCTGGAGTGCAGTGGCATGTTCATGGCCACTCTGGTGTCGACTTGCTGGGCTCCGTTGATCCTTTGCCTCAGCCTTCTTGAGTAGCTGGGACTACAGACAGACCACCACACCCAGTAACATGAGCCTTTCTTTTTGGAGTTGGATTCTCACTCTGTTGCCCAGGCTGGAGTGCAGTGGCACATTCATGGCTATCAAAGCCTTGACCTGCTGGGCTCAGGCAATCCTTCTGCCTCAGCCTTCCAAGTAGCTGGAATTACAGGAGTGTGCCACCACACCTGGCTAATTTTTTTATTTATTATAGAGACGAGGTCTTGTCAAGTTGCCTGGGCTGGTTTCGAACCTCTGGGCTCAGGCAATCCTCTCGCCTCTGCCTCCCAAAGTGCTGGAATTCCTGGCATGAGCCATGGCGCCCAGCCACATGAGCCTTTTTTTGTTAGTTGGCGTCTCATTCTGTTGCTCACAGCCACCCCTGCATCAACCTGCTGGGATCTGGCCATCCTTCTGCTTCATCCTTCCAAGTAGCCAGAACTACAGGCACACGCTATCATGCCTGGCTAATTTTTTTGATTTATTATAGAGATGAGGTCTCACCAAGTTGCCCAGGCTGGTCTTGAACCCATGGGCTCAGGCAATCCCCTCACCTCGGCCTCCCAAAGGCCTGGAATTACAGACTTGAGCCACTGCGTCCAGCCACATGAACCTTTTAAAAGCGGAGAGTTTTCTCTGGTGGCAGAAGAACAACTCAGGAAGATGTGCTCAGCTGGCCTGGAAGAAAGCAAACCACCACAAAGTAAGCTCCCTACAGGGATCATGTGGGAAGGGACCTTAGAGTGACCTCTAGGAGCTGAGGGTGGCATCCATGGACAGCACACAATCAAATAGGAACGTCAGTTCCACAAGTGCATGGAACTGAATTCTGCCTACAACAGTGAGTTTAGGAGATGGATTTTTCTCCAGGGCCTCTAATAAGGTCTCAGCCTGGCCAACATTGGGATTTCAGCTTTGGCATACTGTGGGCAGGAAACCCAGACATACAGTAACTAAGGATCACAAAATGCTCATACCTCCCCAAGAGTGTTTTGGGAGTGGGAGGATACTGTGAAAAGAAATGTTTGAGCATAAATGTCTTCAAAGTGTCCAATAACTCTCCATTGGCCAGTCTCATTGTTTCCTATCATTAAAAAAAGTGTAAGACTGAGGCAACGTCTTAATCGATTTAAGGGTTTACTCTGCTAAGGTTAAGGACACACCAGGAAAAGAAACACAAATCACAGCAGCATCTGTGATCCATGCCTTTTCCAAAGATAAATCTGAAGACTTCAGTATTTAAATGATGAGAAGGAGGAAAAAGAAAAAGGAAAAAAAGGTGTGTGTGTTGGGAGTGGGGCTTTGCAATGAGGCAAGGGTTTTTGATCTGTACTCCATGAACTTACTTTTTACATAACAACAATCAATTGTGTATTTCTCTCAATTTCACATAAGATAAAGTAAACAAGCCAGTGTAGTGGCTGAAGCCTGTAATCCCAACGCTTTGGGAGGCCGAGGTGAGAGGATTGCCTGAGCCCAGGGGTTCGAGACCAGCGTGGGTAACTTGGTGAGACCTCGTCTCTACAATAAATTAAAAATTAGTTGGGTGTGGTAGTGTGTGCCTATAGTTCCGGCTACTCGTAAGGCTGAGGTGGAAGGATCACTGGAGCCTAGCAGGTCAACACTGGGGTGGCCGTGAGTGTGCCGCTGCACTCCAGCCTGGGAGACAGAGTGAGACTCTGTCCCCCCCAAAAAAAGATAAAGTAAACACGTGGAAGGACAGCAGAGGAAGAAATCAGTTTTGCATTTGTTTCAGGATGGGCAGAGGGATTATTTCTAGTCTTGTCTTGGTCCTGTACCTGTGAAGGTAAACTCTGATTTACATTGTCAGGGTAAGACCCAATAGAGCCCTGCTTAGGGCTAGTCCACAGCAAGGGGGGCATCTGTATTCTGAAAGATTTGGGGCCCAAAAGGAATTTCCTTTTGAGCAGTTTTCCATGTGAACCCTTTTCGCTTATTGTCCCCAGAAGGCTTTTGCATTTGGTATCCCTATTAGGGGAATGGGACTGGGTGGGGGAACGAATTAAAGTTGTTAAAAGGTATCTCCCTCTAACTTCAACATTTGCCTAGGGAACGTCCTATCATGTCATGGTACACAAGCAATCAAGTTATGCATTTGCTCTTTTCACAACTTTTTGTAGAGATGGATCTCACTATGCTGCCCAGGCTAGTCTTTTAAAAAAATTTTTTTTTACCCTTTACTAATAGTCATCTACTTCACCAGGCTGGTCTTGAATTACTGGCCTCAAAGAATCCTCCCGCCTCAGCCTCCCAAAGAGCTAGGATTACAGGCCTGAGCTACATACAGGGCTTGTATTTGCCGATTACCCCATGATAATCGCTCGGTAGGTTGCGGAGCAGAACTGAGTTATCTTGTCAGGAAACTACACATCCCAGCAGGCCTTTCGGCCCTTGCGCCTGCGCACCGCGCGCTTCTTCCTTTCCGCTCCTCGCCGCCGGGAAAGGCCCGCCCCGTGGTGCTGTCGCTCGCGCTGGAAGAAGCGGAAGAAGATGGCGCTCACCAGGTGGGTTGTTGATTTGGGTTCTCGATACGGAAGGCTCTGGGAGTACCAGTCTTCCCCAGGTCTCTGCCCACACTCCCCGGGTGGGTGACCTGGCGCGGGGCAAAGAGTGACGCGGGCC
>NW_007250845.1:279426-310626 GCF_000164805.1 Carlito syrichta
TGGACGAGGATTCCTGAAAAGGGGTCGGGCGCCGGCCAGAGACGTCGAGCGGGCCACGGGAGGGGCCGCTGTCTGCTCTCAGGCGCCGCCGCTCCGCGCTTGAACTTCGGATCTTGGAATTTCTCGCTCGATGGAACCACCTGAGTTTTGCTGTTCCCGGTTGCCTTGGTAACCGTGTGTAACGCGCTCGCCGCCTTCGAGAAAAAAGAGGCTTTCGGTGGGAGAGTCCAAGAAGTTAGGCAGCTGCCACTAGTCCAAGGCCTTGATGCCCCATCTAAGTAGAAAAACTTTCCATGCGAGTTCCACGGGAAAAGACCGGTGTTTGAGAGGGTTGCAAGGAACGTCATCGTTTCAGGACATCAGCTTAAACTGCCCCCCCCAACACATTTCATTTTCGTTTGAATCCTAAAAATGTTTTCATCAAAACATTCTTTAGGGAATTACTGTTGGGTGCCTTGCTGTATTCCAGGGGGTGTGTTAAGGGAGGGAAATCTGACTTCGGCAGCAGGGAAGATGGGGTTTGAGGCGTGTAGCTTTAAAACAAAGAAGAACAAATGGCTCTTTGTGTAGTTCCAACCTTAGTGCAAAAAGATTGAGGTGGAATGAGCTCAATGGATTGGAGAGTTTCCTTTAGTAAATGTTTCAGGCAGCAGATATTTGTGCGTCCCCTAGGTGCCAGGCACTGTGACATAGACTAGTGGAATTATG
The DNA here is from genome assembly GCF_000164805.1 of Carlito syrichta. NCBI lineage: Eukaryota > Metazoa > Chordata > Mammalia > Primates > Tarsiidae > Carlito > Carlito syrichta. Next base: position 280,135 of record NW_007250845.1, read on the forward strand.
AGGGAAGGCCTTGTGGAAAAGGTGGAATTTGAAACGTACATACAATTTCTAGAGATGTCCTGGGTATTGTGTGCTTAAAACTGGAATGGTAGAATGCAGTCTTTAAATGGCCAGTCTTGGGGGCTACTTAGCTTTCCATACCATCTAGTGTTCCTCGATATAGTTTGTAGTGTCTTTTATAATAAACCAGTAGACCTGTTTTCCTGAGTTCTGTGAGCTGTCCTAGCACATTAATCAAACCCAAGGAGGGGATCCTGGGAACCCTGGTCTGTAGTCAGTCAGTCAGTGACCTGGACTCACTGCTGGCATCTGACGTGGGGACAGTCTTCTAGGAGTGAGCCCTCAACATGACATTATCTGACATTGTCTCCAGATAGATTGCATCAGAATTAAGTTAAATTGGAGGACATTGAGCTGGTGTGCAGTAGAGAATTGTTGAGAATGCTTGCTTGATATGTGGGGGAAAACCCTCACACATCTGGTGTCAGAAGTGTTGTGTGTTGTGTTGATTGTTGAGGAAAATAGTAAAAGAATCTGAGTTTGTTTTCCCATGTCTTCACATTTCCTTTCCTTATGGAGCTTATGTTCAGTGGGGGCAGAAAGACTGTGTGAATGAAACAAATCAATAATGCTATTTCAGGTAATAAGTGCTAGGATAATAAAATAAGGGGTTAGAGTGACTCAAAATTTGAGGTGAAGTGGCAATTTTGGGCAAAGTGATCAAAAAGTAGCTCAAAGGGATGTAATTGAGCAGAGACAGGAGTGCTGAGATGCAAGCTGTTAAAAGGTCTGGGAAAGAGTTTTCTATAAAAGCATATGAAAATGATTCTTAATAAATAAATAGAATATCTTGTGGCAGAGGGAGTAACACATGTAAAGTTCCTGAGTTTGTGTAAGCAAGGATGAGAGGGCTGTAATGACATAAAGATGGTGAGTGCCAGAGGTCCAGAGAGTTTCTCCTGCAAACATTTAAGGAGTCCTGCTGTGAACTAGATGATGCCTGGAGCATTAGGGATGAAAGAAGTATGGTTCCTGCCCTTCAGTTGCTCAGTGTAGAGAAGGAAGGATGGGAAATGAAGAGATGATTGCGGTTCAGTAAGACAGATGTTCTAGTGGTATAGATAAGAGGGTCTATGGGAGCAGAAGTAGGGCACTGACCTAACGGGCAGTCATGGAATAGCCCTGAGTAATCAACATTTATGGAACATGTGAAGAGCATCTCACTATGCCAGCTGGTTTTTGGATTTTATCATTTAATACTTATAAGAACCTTATGAAGTAGGTACCTTATGATCTGTCATTACAGATGACCAAACAGGTTCGAAGAGGTAAGTAACGTGTCCAGGTTAGTAAGTGGCACAGGCAGGATCTGACCCCTGAGCTGTTAGCCATCCCATTACCTGCTTCCCCAGACTGAATTGGATCCTTTTGATCCGTGCTGTCAAGCACTTTGCTTTCTCCTCATCACTTAATATAATTTTTAGTTACGGATTTGTGTGATTGATTGTCTCTCCCCTGCAAGACTGTAAGCTTTCTTTCTCAGTTTATAGTATCATCGTCTACCTAGCATAGTGCCTGCATCCAAATGATCAATAAATATTTTTGAATACATGAATAATCTCTAATGCTTCTTCCAGTATGTTTACTAGCCAAGAATCACAAAGGAACCTGAATTCTGTTTCCCATATTCATCTGTTGAAATCCTTTTGTGGTACTTCGGGTATCCCTATAGTAATACTTATAATACTTAAAAGTTAAGAATGGTTTAGCCGGTCTCGGTGGCTCAGCCTGTAATCCCGTGCCTTTGGGAGGCTGAGGTGAGTAGATTGCCTGAGCCCGCGGGTTCGAGACCCGCCTGGGCAGCGAGACCTCATCTCTACAATAAATCAAAAAATCAGCTGGGCGTGGTAGCGCATGCCTGTAATTCCAGCTACTTGGAAGGCTGAGGTGGAAGATTCGCTGGAGCCCAGCAGGTCGAGGAGCGGCCACTGCACTCCAGTCTGGGCGACAGAGTGAGACTCCAACTCAAAAAAAAAAAAGGATGGTTTAGTGGAATAAACCTGATTAAATAGTAAGTTGCATTTTCAGGGCTTCTACTTTGATTCTTTGACCTCTTACTTTTTTTTTTTTTTCCGTTTGGATTTCTCACCCTGTCACCCAGGCTGGAGTGCAGTGGCACACTCAGTGGCCATTGCTGGGCTCAGGTGACCCTTTGACCTCAGCCTTCCAAGTAGCTGGAACTACAGGCATGTGCCACCATGCCTGGCTAATTTTTCGATTGATTGTGGAGATGAGGTCTCACCAAGTTGCCCAGGCTGTTCTTGAACCCGTGGACTCATGCAATCTTCTCACCTCAGCCTCCCAAAGTGCTGGGATTATAGGTGTGAGCCACTGTACCCAGCTGACCTCTTAAGTTTTAATTTTCATTCTAAACTAGATATCCTTAGGAAAATGTGCTTAGGGTCTCACTCGGTTGCGCTTATCTTCAATATACAATTTGTATTTATTTTATCCACCTCTTTGTTATATTCAGTTCTGGTCCTGAATGTATTGACACTGAAGTAGTTAAAAATGAGATAAAAATAAAGTAGTTACAAATAAGGAGTATAGGCCGGGCTTGGTGGCTCAGCCTATGATCCCAGCACTTTGGGAGGCCGAGGTGAGTGGATTGCCTAAGCCCGTGGGTTCGAGACTCACCTGGGCAACTTGGTGAGACCTCATCTCTACAATAAATCAAAAACTAGCCGGGTGTGGTAGTGCACACCTGTAGTTCTGGCTACTTGGAAGGCTGAGGCGGAAGGATCGCCAGAGCCCAGCAGGTTGAGGCTGCGGTGGCCGGGAGCGTGCCACTGCACTCCAGTCTGGGCGACAGAGTGAGACTCCAACTCAAAAAAACAAACAAAAAAACCAAATAAGGAGTATAAGAATAACAAAGATATATAGAAAACCATACACTGGACAGTTGATCCCTGGGTAATTGTGAATGTGTACTTGCTTGTTATAAGAAAAGAAATGCAGAAGCATAAAATTTTAATAGTTTATCTACTATGTGGAATAGCTACTAATTTTGATTCTGGACATCATTTCCCTTTGCCCTAGTCAAATAATTTTACTGTATATGTTTTTGAATACTTCTTTCTTTCCACATATAATAAAATGACTGTTCTTGAATGCCATAAATTCTGACTTTTATTATCTTTGCTTATAGCTTTTTACCTGCACCTACTCAGCTATCTCAGGACCAACTTGAGGCTGAAGAAAAGGCAAGATCCCAGAGATCACGACAGACCTCCCTGGTCTCTTCCCGAAGAGAACCTCCCCCATATGGGTATCGGAAAGGCTGGATACCTCGGTTATTAGAGGTAAATAGGAGTCTTCGTTTGGATTTATTATGGCTGAAATTTATTATAGTACACTAACATAAATCCTAGAACCTGAGTGTTAATGTCAATATGATAGAAATTCTGATTGTGAGCTCTCAAGACATACCCCTGCCTCTAAAAAGTTATCTTTTTTTTTCTTTTTGCTTATTATCTATCACTGCTGTATGATCACTAGGGAGTTGTACCATTTTGTCTGTTCTTATGTCAAACTATTAAGCATTTACAAAAGAAACTAGCATTTTCTAAATCCAGGAATTATAGCATATGGATAATAATGGGAGAGAGATAAGAATAAAAGTGATGAAAATGGATTTCATGTGGGCTCCCCCTTCTTCCTCTCAATAATACTATATAACCCTAAAGAGACTACACTCCTCTAAGGAAAATTGCAATAGCACTTTTTTTCTTGATTTCTTTTTTGTTGTTGTTTTCTGAGTCAGGGTCTCACTCTTTTGCTCAGGATTGAGTGCAGCATTCCCAGTTCACAGCAGCCTTGACCTCCTGGGCTTAAGTGGTCCCCCTGCTTCAGCCTTCTGGGTAACTGGGACTATAGGCACATGACACCATGCCTGGCTAATTTTTTTATATCTTGTAGAGATGAGGTCTCACTATATCGCCCAGGCTGGTCTTGAACTCCAGGACTCAAGGGATTCTCTCACTTTTGCCTCCCAAAGTGCTGGGATTACAGACATGAGCCACTGTGCTTGGCCCCTTTCCTGATTTATTTCTCCTCACTTGTTTTCTTATCTTCAATTTGAGAATGTTAATACATGCCTGATACACAGATTAGATATATTTTAGGGGTTATAAGAAAAAAAATTTGGTTGAGAGGCATTGAGGGGAAAAGAAGAATCTGGAATAATTGTTTAATATCTCTAGCTTGTTTCCAAAGAGCAAAATACCTTGGCATCACCTATTCTAAATACTTGGGTTAGGCCGGGCACAGTGACTCAAGCCTGTAATCCCAGCACTTTGGGAGACTGAGGTGAGGGAATCGCCTGAGCCCATGGGTTTGAGAACAGCCTGGGCAACTTGGCAAGACCTCATCTCTATAATAAATTTTTAAAAATTAGCCAGGCGTGGTAACGCGTGCCTGTAGTTCTAGCTACTTGGAAGGCTGAAGCAGAAGGATCGCCTGAGCCCAGCAGGTCGACGTGGGGTGGCCGTGAGCATGCCACTGCACTCCAGCCTGGGCGACAGAGTGGGACTCCGACTCAAATAAATAAATACTTGGAATCCTGTATATCAGTCTAAAATTCCTTTCCCTAATTTCAGGGCATTCTTCCCGTGCTTGACCTCTTTCTTATTTGAGACTAAAATATTTTGGGTCCCCAAGACCTTCTTCACTTTTATCAAGCCTTTTTCCTCTCCTCCTCCCAGTATTCATTCTGACTCCTACAAATTTTCCTTCTCCATGTCCCAAGGAATGTATCTGCCCTGTTAAAAATCTCAAGTGCTGACCAGGCTCAGCCTGTAATTCCAGCATTTTGGGAGGCTGAGGCAAATGAATTGCCTGAACCTGGAGGTTCGAGACCAGCCCAGGCAACTTGGTGAAACCTTATCTCTACAATAAATAAAAAATTAGCCGGGCGTGGTAGGCGTGCCTGTAGTTCTGGCTAACTGGAAGGCTGAGGCGGAAGGATCGCTGGAGTCCAGCAGATCCCTGCTGGGGTGGCCATGAGTAGTGTGCCACTGTACTCCAGCCTGGGCGACAGAGTGAGACTCCAACTCAAAAAAAAAAATCTCAAGTGCTTATACCATTCACTTTTGCACTCAGTTATTATTGTGTTGTCACTTTATTCTTTCCTAATGTGGCTATGATTTTTACTTTACAAATATGAAGGACTCTTACCTTTCTTCATGTATGCTAAGTGATAATCATAGTATTTGTCGAGTTGAAACATGTTACTTAGACCTCTGCCAGAAGCCATCTGTGTTCTTAATCTCTCCTGTGCTTCATTACCCTGCCCGCCGGACTCGTATTTATTTTTGAGTTGAGTCTCACTCATTTTGCTGCATGTATCAATAACTGATTTCTATTTATTTATTTACTTGAGTCAGAGTCTCACTCTGTTGCCCAGGCTGGAGTGCAGCGGCGTGCTTATAGAACCTCAGCCTTCTGTGCTCAGGTGATCCTTCTGCCTCAGCCTTTCAGGTAGCTGGACCTATAGGCATGTGCCACCACACCCGGCTAATTTTTTGATTTATTATATACATGAGGTCTCACCAAGTTGCCCGGGCTGGTCTTGAACCCCTGGGCTCAGGCAATCCTCTCGCCTCTGCCTCCCAAAGTGCTGGGGTTACAGGCTTGAGCCACTGTGCCCGGCCCTGCCGGACTCTTAAAAGAGTCTAGAAGACCAATACCCAACTAGATCAGATCTTGTAATGTTACAGTCTGTCCTTTTTGGTTTTTTCCCTCAGCTTTCCTGTGGTCCTTATGACTTCTTGTGTGTGAAGGCCAGTCTTATTACAGTTATTAAGGGTTTTTGTTGTTAGTTTGGTTCTCTCTGATAGTGTAATTTGTGAGAAGCAGAGCAGAATAAAAGATCATCAAGGAGTTTTATCTGGGACAAAAGAGGTAGTGATTGGCATTATCTAACAGAATTGAGTATCTCGTTTAAGGCATTATAAATACTCTTTGACCTCTCAGTAGATTGCAGAATGAGGATGGCAGATATCATCTTACATCCAGTGAAATCTCATCCTTGCCTTTCAGCATTATGATGTTTGGTTGCTATTAGCTTTTTAAAGTCTTACTTGACTGTCTGAGGTTTCATATATTCTGGTGGAACAGAACAATTTATTTGAAAATCAAGCACAAATGGCAGCTAATCTGGAAATGCCATGGATGCTTCTTGAGGGGAGTGAATGTTCTGTGGAAGAAGGCATTTTGTTCTAGTTTTCAAAATAAAAGCTGTGATTTTCTGGCAAGCTTAATGATCGCATAATGCTACATCCACATTTCTGAAGTGCTTATTATAGTTGAAGAACTTTAGCAAATCTGAGCATGTCAGATTGATGGTGTGGGTACAGGAAGCACTTTTCTTAGGAATGCTTTAACTAGCTCTGCCTAATTTACAAGAAAATGTTTCTCTCAGCTTTATTTTGTTGGGGCTTTAAGAAAAGAAAAACCGGGGTGTGCACAGTGGCTCACGCCTATAATCCTAGCACTTTAGGAGGCGGAGGTGAGAGGATTGCCTGAGCCCATGGGTTCGAGACCAGTCTGGGCAACTTGGTGAGACCTCATCTCTACAGTAAATCAAAAAATTAGCCGGGCATGGTGGCACATGCCTGTAGTTCCAGCTACTTGGAAGGATGAGGCAAAAGGATTGCCTGAGCCCAGCAGGTCGAGACTATAGTGGTCGTGAGCATGCCACTGCACTCCAACCTGGGAGACAGCGTGAGACTCTGACTCAAAACAAAAACAAAAACAAAAAAACTTCAAACCTAGATGGGACGCAGTAGCTCATGCCTCTAATCCCCACATTTTGAGAGGCTGAGGTGAGAGGATTGCTTGAGCCCAGGAGTTCAAGACCAGCCTGGGCAACACAGCAAGACCTCATCTCTACAAAAGAATTTTAAAAATAGATGGACATGGTGATGTGCACCTGTACTTCCAGCTATTTGGGAGGCTGAGGAAAGAGGATTGCTTGAGCCTAGGAGGCTGCAGTGAGCCATGTTTGTGGCACTGCAATCCAGCCTGGCTGACAGAGTGACACCCTGACCAAAAAAAAAACAAAAAAACACCTTTCTTAACCAAATAAAAATAATGTACCTAGAAACTCACATATTTTAGATCAAATGGAATATTGCTTAATAAAATCTTGTAAAAGTGAACATTTTCATTTCTTTTTTTTTTTTTTTTTTTTTTTTTTGAGTTGGAGTCTCACTCCATCACCCAGGCTAGGGTACAGTGGCACACTCACGGCCACCACAGCCTTTACCTGCTGGGCTCCAGTGATCCTTCCACCTCAGCCTTCCAAGTAGCCGGAACTACAGGCACGCACTACCACACCCAGCTACTTTTTTATTTATTGTAGAGACAGGGTCTCACCAAGTTGCCTGGGCTAGTCTCGAACCCGCGGGCTCAGATGGTCCACTTACCTCAGCCTCCCAGAGTGCTGGGATTACAGGCTGAGCCACGAGGCCTGGCTATTTTCATAATTTTAAAAATAAATCCCCAGAGTGCTTAATTTTAATTGTTTCTTTTTGTTGGAGTCTTACTCTGTCACTCAGGCTGAAGTGCAGTAGCACGCTCCTGGCCACCACGGCCTCGACCTACTGGGCTCAGGCGATTCTTCCGCCTCAGCCTTCCAAGTAGCTGGAACTACAGGCCCATGCCGTGATGCCCAGCTAATTCTTTGATTTATTGTAGAGATGAGGTCTTACCAAGTTGCCCAGGCTGGTCTTGAACCTCTGGGTTTAGATCCTTACATCTCTACTTCCCAGAGTGCTGGGATTACAAACGCAAGCACCCGTGCCTGGCTAATATGTTCTTTCTATAATTTCTTAGTAGTACTGGTTTGGTTGTTTTGAGCTAAAAGAAAGATATTTCAGAGTAGTAGAAAATACAAAGCTTTTTGGAGTCAAAATATCTGGGTTCAAGTCCTGTATATGCTTGCATAAGATCTTGGGAAAATCACTTAATTTTTCAAAATCTGAATTTTTTTCCATTTGAAAATATGAGACAGTTGAAGAGTTACAAGAATTAAATAAGTGTAAATTATATTTTTTTGTTTTGTTTTGTTTGAGTTGGAGTCTCACTCTGTCACCCAGACTGGAGTGCAGTGGCCACTCCCGGCCACTGCAGCCTCAACCTGCTGGGCTCCAGCGATCCTTCCACCTCAGCCTTCCAAGTAGCTGAAACTACAGGTGGACGCTACCACTGCCCGGCTAATTTTTTTGATTTATTGTAGAGATGAGGTCTCGCCAAGTTGCCCAGGCGGGTCATGAATAAATTATATTTTTAAAATTAAAAGATATTGGTTGGAAAAAAAAAAGATACTGGGCATAATGGCTCTTGCCTATAATACCAGCTCTTTGGGAGGCAGAGGCAAGAGGATTGCTTGAGCCCAGGGATTCAAAACCAGCCTGGACAACTTGGTAAGACCTTGCCTCTGCAGTAAATCAAAAAATTAACCAGGTATGGTGGTGTGTGCCTATAGTTTCAGCTACCCAGAAGACTGAGATGGAAGGATTGCCTAAGCGCAGGGGATTGAGGCTGCAGTGAGCCATGAGCATGCAACTGCACTCCAGCCTGGGCAACAGATTGAGACTCTGACTTAAAAAATTAAATTAAATTAAATATTGCTAAATTTTTAAGAACTGCTTTAACGTAGTATGTATAACCAAAATGAAAATCTTTACCTTGTCCTAAACATTTTGCCTAGTTTCTTCCTGCTATGTATATAAAATCAGATGTCTTGCCATGGCCTAGAAGCCCCTCTGTGGTCTCGTGTCTGCCTGCCTACCCGTGTAACCTATGCCTCTGTTCTGCTGTCCTCAGTGCTGTCAGCCCCACTGAACTCTCGTTTTCTGAGATGTGGCAGGCTCATTCCTGCAGTAGCGCCTTCACACTCACTGTTTGCTCTGCCTAGAAAATGCTTCCCATGACTACTTTCTCATCTTTCAGGCTTTAGCTTACGTGTTACTTCTTCACAACCACCATATGGAAAGGGGCCCTTCTTCCCAGTCTCTGTAGTACCTTCGTGGTACTTACCCAGAGCCAGAGAGTATGTTTTTATATCTTTTCCTCCTGGAATGTAAACTCCAAAAGAGGCAGGGAACACTGCCATTATCTCTAGCATCATTGTAACAAGGACTCAATAATTATTTGTTGAATGAATGAATATACCTTGAATCACAAGTTACTATTAAATATTCTTTCTGTTTGTTTATTTTTAATACATAGGATTTTGGAGATGGAGGTGCTTTTCCAGAGATTCATGTGGCCCAGTATCCACTGGATATGGGACGAAAGAAAAAAATGTCAAATGCACTGGCCATTCAGGTGGATCCTGAAGGAAAAATTAAATATGATGCGATTGCTCGACAAGGACAGTCAAAAGACAAGGTAATCCTCTGCTTTTTTTGTTGTTGCCGATAAATATTTTAGGAAGATTTTTTTTTTAATTTTGTGGAAATGATTTCTTTCTTATTGTTTGGATTATTGTTCAAAGTAGCAGTGACTGGGCATGGTGGCTATAATCCCAGCTACTTGAGAGACTTGGGTGGGAGGAGGATCACTTGAGCTCAGGAGTTCAAGACCAACCTGGGCAACATAGTGAAATATCATTTCTACAAAAGAAAAAAGCTAGCCAAGTATGGTGATCCTTGCCTGTAGTCCCAACTTCTCGGAAGACTGAGACAGGAAAATTGCTCAAGCCCATGAGTTCGAGGCTGCAGTTAACCCTGATCATGCTACTGCACTCCAGCCTGGGTGACAGAGCAAGATCCTGCCTCTATAGGGAAAAAATAGTAGCAGTAAAATATACATAGGCTAAATTGAGTATGACTTTTTATTTTGAACTCTCTAACTTGGCGATATCCTGTTATATACTTAGGGGTTTTACTTACTGGTTTTACTTTTTTTTTTCTGAGTTGGAGTCTCGCTGTTGCCCAGGCTGGAGTGCAGTGCATGCTCATGTCCACCGCAGCCTTGACCTGCTGGGCTCAGGCCATCCTTCTGCCTCACCCTTCCAAGTAGCTGGAACCACAGGTGTGTTCCACAACGCCTGACTAATTTTTTTTTTAATTGTAGAGATTTTTAAAAAGACCAGTTTAATTACTCATACTGGCCTTGAATTCCTGAGCTCAGGCAATCCTCTTGCCTCTGCCTCCCAGAGTGCTGAGATTACAGGCGTGAGCCACCGCAGTTGGCTTGGTTTTATTTATTTATTTATTTATTTAAGTCAGAGTCTCACTCTGTCACCCAGGCTGGCGTGCAGTGGCATGTTCCTAGCCACCCCAGCATCGACCTGCTGGGCTCAAGCGATCCCTCTGCCTTAGCCTTCAAAGTAGCCTGAACTACAGGTGCATGTTACTATGCCTGGCTAATTTTTAAAAATCTATATATATTGTAGAGATGAAGTCTTACCATTGCCCAGCTAGTCTCGAACCGCTAGGCTCAGGCAATCCTCTCGCCTTGACTTCCCAAAGTGCTGGAATGACAGGCTTGAGCTACTGTGCCTGGCCGGTTTTACATTTTTAAGACAATTATTTTATGGTACCAACATTCTAAAATGCTAGATTTTTAAAAAATATACAATCTCAGAGCCCTAAAACATTAATTTAATTTTGTCTGTAGTCTCTTCTGATTCCCTTCATGTATGAGTCCTTACACAGATACATATTTTCATTTGAATATAACAAATTACACAGACTCCTTTTGCCCTAGATTAAGTGCAAAGCTGGCATTTTCCATCTGTATTTAGGATGCCCTGCTACAAAGTAATCCAGAGACAAAAATAAAATTCACTTAAAATAATCACATCACAGAGCAACTATGCTTAGGGCCAAGGAAATATTTTTAAGAAGACCTAGTTTTATTCCCTTGTAAATAAATACTCAAGATAGAAGTAAAAGATCTTTGGAATTGATGATGTTGGGAAAAATACTTGGGAGCCTTCAGTACCTAGCCTTACCTCTCCCCCAGCTGTTTTCATTTTGCCCTATAGAATAGTCCTAACTACCTGTTCTTAGCGCCTGTATTATGGCCGCTGAGCTTTTAGGGAAAACAATTATGCAGTCGTGCACATTTATATTTCCTATTTCCGCTCAGTTCCCTTGGTACTTCTACCAAACTTTAATTTCTGCTCCTGTCAGCCTGTCTCATCTTTAGCGGGTGACTTCTGCATCTATATGAATATTAAAGACTTGGGAAAAATTGTCAGTTTTCTTTATCCTGCTCTTGTCTTTTTCCCTTGTTTCTGTAAGGAATTCCTCCATCTGTCAAAGCCTAATGTTTCAATGTGTATTCTGATCTCAGCCCCTTCCCTTTTCTTCTCTAGCTGCCTCTATTAGTTTTATTCTTGACCGCATGGTGGCTCACACCTATAATCCCAGCTCTTGGGAGGCCTAGGCAGGAGGATTGATAGCTTGAGGCCAGGAGTTGGAGACCAGCTTGAGCAACATGACAAGACCTGTCTCTACACACAAAAAAAAGCCTGATGTGGCAGCATGTACCTGTTTGTAGTCCCCGCTACTTGGGAGACTGAGTCTGGGAGGTCAAGACTGCAGTGAGCTGTGATCATGCCAGTGCATTCCAGCCTGGGCAACAGAGTGAGACCCTGACTTAGGAAAAACAAAGTTATCCTTAATTCCTCTCAGGTCTTTCCCTGCTCCACCTTTGCTGGTCCTTCTTGTTAGCATTCAAATGTGCTTGCTTTTCTTATCTTCTGAAATAAAACTTTTCCCTGAGTATCTATCCCCAGTGTTCCCTCAAGCTATTCCCTAATTTATGCCTAATTTTCTTACTTTCCTTCAAGCTTCTTGCAAGAGTTGTTTTTGCCCTCACTACTTCTTCACCTTTCTTTCACTCTTCAATTCACTGCAAATGACCTCAAGTTTGCTGAGATGCTCTCTGGCAGAAAAATCTGCAACACTTTTGTTTCACACCAGTTTCTCTTTTTTTTTGAGTTGGAGTCTCACTCTGTCGCCCAGACTGGAGTGTAGTGGCCGCTCGCAGCCACCTCAGCCTCACCTGCTGGGCTCCGGCAGTCCTTCCGCCTCAGCCTTCCGAGTAGCCGGAATTACAGGCATGTGCTACCATGCCCGGCTGATTTTTTGATTTATTGTAGAGATGAGGTCTCGCTGCCCAGGCGGGTCTCGACCCGCGGGCTCAGGCAATTCACTCACCTCAGCCTCCCAAAGGTGCGGGATTACAGGCTGAGCCACCGAACCCGGCTAGTTTCTCTTTAACTAGTGTAATTCACTGCTTCGCTTCAGTTGCACTCACATGTTGATGTCTGTCTGCTCTGTGTCTCTAGCCCAACTTTGTCTGCCGAGCTCTGGTCCTTATGGCTTATTGTCTACAAGAGCTAGTCTATCTAGAGTTCTCTAAAGTACTACTTAACCAGATTAAAAACTAAGTACATAATTTTCCATGTAGTCTACCTGTTGTATTCTCTTAACTCAGTAAATGGTAGTAATATCTTTCTAAGTGCCTATGCTGAAAGCCTGCGATTCTGTTTCTCCTTATTCCATTGATGTCTTAAAAAATTACGCTAGTAATATATTCTCATGGTAAAAGATACTGTGTGTCCCATAAGTAAGTACGGTCCTGCCTGCTTTTCTCCTTTACTCTTGAGAGGTAACCGCTGATACTCCACTGAGGAATATCTTTCCAAACTTTTATTGTGGGTGTAGATATCTCTCACTTTGCATATATATGTATACACTTACAGACTTTTTTTGGCATGAGTGAGATTTTTAACTCATAATTTCCTTTGACTTGCTTTTTTAAAATTTAACCTGTTTTGAGTTTGTACATATGAATCAACTTCTTTTTTTTTTTGAGTTGGAGTCTCACTCCGTCGCCGAGGCTGGAGTACAGTGGCACACATGCTCACAGCCACCCCAGTATCGACCCGCTGGGCTCCGGCAATCCTTCTGCCTCAGCCTTCCAAGTAGCTAGAACTGCAGCCACGCACTACCACGCCCGGCTAATTTAAAAATTTTTTTTTGTAGAGATGAGGTCTCGCCAAGTTGCCCGGGCTGGTCTCGAACCCATGGGCTCAGGCAATCTACTCACCTTGGCTTCCCAAAGTGCTGGGATTACAGGCTGAGCCACCGAGCCCAACCTGAGTCTATTTCATTTTAAAAAATATATAGGATTGCATGGTGTGGTTATACCCTAATTCTGTTAATGTTATGCATTAGTGATTTTCAGTTTTTTTAGTTTTATACACAGTGGTTTATTCAAGATCTATATATAAACATCTTTTTTGCATGTGACTGTTTGTATAGAATTTATATAAAATAAGTTCTTAGGTATGGACCTACTGTGTCAAACTTCGAATGTGACACTTACCGCCAGTTGCCCTCTCTCTGTGTGTTGTCATTCTAGTTCTTGTTTCCCTCTGGCCCGCCATCTCTAGTCATGACGAGCCATCTCTCCTTAGCACTTCTCAGGTATGCTTAGTCCGTTTGCATTGTAGTTCAAGACTGGAGACCAAGAATTTTACCTGGTTTCTAGGGAATGTTTTTAAATCACGATCTCCGATGGTTATTTTGTATTGAAAAATAGTGTAGAACTGCTAAAACAGAATTGTTTATTTTTGGATTTCAGTATTTTGGCCATATAAGGTCTCTAAAGCATTGTGGGTTTTTTTGTTTTTTTGTTTTTTTTGTCTACAATGCAACCATAGAAATGAGCCCAAAACTGGTAGTTTATAGAATTACCACTCAGCGTCATACAGTTATTTTGTTTTCCTGCTAAAAGTGGTAGATTTTGTTGTTGTTGTTGTTAAGTTGAACTCTTACTCCGTCACCCAAGCTGGAGTGCAGTGGCATGCTCATGGCCATCCCAGCATTGATCTGCTGGGCTCAGGTGATCTTTCCGCCTCAACCTTCCAAGTAGCCAGAACTACAGGCATGTGCTACCATGCCCTGCTAATTTTTTGATTTATTGTAGAGATGAGGTCTCGCCAAGTTGCCCAGGTTGGTCTCAAACCCATGGGTTCAGGCCTCCCTCTCCTCGGCCTCCCAAAGTGCTAATATTACGGGCTTGAGCCACTGCACTCGGCCAAAAGTGTTAGATTAATGCATGAAGTTTTAGAATGCATTTAATGACTCAACATCAACTGAGTACCTTTTACATGCCATTGGCATTTGTAGGGGGCTACTTTTTGATTGTTAGGGACCATCCTGAGCATTGTACAGTGTTTAACATAGCTGACACTACCTATTAAATGCCAGTAGTGCTTCCATTGTCTTAACCAGAAACACCTCATACATTTACAAAGGCCCTGGTAGTTGGAGGTGGCAGTGGTGCCCTGTTTGAAAGCCACTGGTGGTTCTGTTTTAGACGAAATAAGAATTGACTACTTAATGTAAAAAATGGGATTTTAAAATTCATTATCAGGCTGAGTGTAGTGGCTCATGCCAGTACTCCCAGCACTTTGGGAGGCAGAGGCAAGAGGATTGTCTGAGACCAGCCTGAGCAACTTGGCGAGACATTGTTTCTACAGTAAATAAGAGTCCAGGCCTGGTGGCTTGCGCCTGTGTTTCTAGCTACTTGGAAGACTGAAGTAGAAAGATTGCCAGAGCATTTTCCATTCTTGCTATTACACTGTTACTACTTCTGAAGAACAGAAGTATAAGAGGTGTAAGAGCTTCCTTTCCAGCCTCGGCCTCGGACTCTGTAGCCGTTGCGATGTTGATGCCCAAGAAAAACCGGATTGCCATCTATGAACTCCTTTTTAAGGAGGGCATGATGGTAGCCAAGAAAGACGTCCATATGCCTAAGCATCCAGAGCTGGCCGACAACAATGTGCCCAACCTTCATGTCATGAAAGCCATGCAGTCTCTCAAGTCTCGAGGCTATGTGAAGGAACAGTTTGCTTGGAGACATTTCTACTGGTACCTTACCAACGAGGGTATCCAGTATCTACGTGATTACCTCCACCTGCCCCCTGAGATTGTGCCAGCCACCCTGCGCCGCAGCCATCCAGAGACTGGCAGTCCTCGGCCCAAAGGTCTGGAGGGTGAACGACCTGCAAGACTCACAAGAGGGGAAGCTGACAGAGACATCTACAGACAGAGTGCTGTGCTCCCTGGTGCTGACAAGAAAGCCGAGGCTGGGGCTGGGTCAGCAACTGAATTCCAGTTTAGAGGCGGATTTGGTCGTGGACGTGATCAGCCACCTCAGTAAAATTGGAGAGGATTATTTTGTGTGGAATAAACTTGTAGCCAGAATTTTAAAAAAAGAGGTATAAGAGAAGAATACAAAAGGATTTTGAGAGGTGATATTCTAGAACAAGTCTGCAGCTCTTGTTTTCTTTACATGTGAAGTAAATACTATGCATGCGACTTACTGATAATACAAAACTAGGAGGAAAAAAGTTTTTTGGTATTAATCTTCATAGAACTAGATGCTTTTCCCCCCTTATTATTACCTGAGTGATAAATCTTGAAATAAAGACCTTGGTGTGTGCATTTTTTCTTCTGAAATAGTTGTGTAAGAAATGTTACATATTTGAATTACCTTTAAAAAAAGCCTTCAGCCCATTCTCCCCCAAAATCCTCAATGACTTCAAACTGACTCCACAATAAATTGTATGTTATTACTTTGTATGATTTCACAAACTCTAGCTAAGCCTAAAGAATAGTGTTTTCCTACCTCACATAGTGAATATGTTGACGCGTTTATCGTTTTAATCAATCTAGTTTTTTGTCAGTTTTTGATAACAAAATACCTGTTTCACAGATGAGTTACGGCTTTATCTTGGACACAAAGCTCATTTGTGCTTCTGATACCTTCAAGCGTATATTGTATTTTTCAGATAACCCTACCCAGCCCTTTTGCTTCCTGGGATGTACTGAGTTTCTTCAACACATGTAATTCTCAGACTATCAAAACTGGAGGTTTTATAGTTAATTACCATGCAGGATTCTTGCTCTTCAGATGCCCTTCACTCAGCCTTGTGAGATGCCAGAATCTTATTGATGCTCATTTAAAGGGTTATTAACTTTGGAATACCCAAATAAGAAACAGCAAATGGCTCTTGTATGCTAAATTAGTATTGAGAGTTTATGTTGAACATACATGACTTCCCAGGAACCATTACGTAGAATCCCTTCCTGTAATGATTGCTGTATAAAAGTGATTAACTCTCTATAGTCTTGGTATTTTTTTTTAGAGCATTGTTATATAGTTTTCAATTTCTGGTGGTATGGATTTTTTCCATCTTGAAAGGAAGTAAGACTTTTGAGTTCAGTTAATAGCTATATGATCTTAATGTGCTGATGAGCCTCACTCTTCTCACTAGCGTGAGCTTTAGATTCACTCTCAATAGAGGAGAGTGATACAAATAGCTCCCATATCAATAGTACATGTTTTGTGCTAAGTCATCTGTACTTTTCTTCTCATTCCTGAGAAAAGCTAGCTAGGGATTTCAGTGTATACCCCCCATTCCCCCCTGCCACACCCCTGGAAATCAAGAGCTTATAGAAAGTTTTGTAGGGCCTAAAATATAAACACTTTTAGCTTGTAATAGAGCATCTCTAAAATTCATTCATTCATTTGTACAAAAAATATCTCTTGTGGGCCAGTCATTGTTACAGGCACTGGAGGCACCCTTAAGAGTAATATGGGTATAATCATTGTGCATACCTTGAGGGTTGACACAAAGGTTACATTAGTGTGTGTGTGAGTTTGTAAACCCCAGTGGCAATATGTGACAATATGTGCTCAATAATTATTAGCTAATTTTTTTATTTTCTTAGATTAGAAAATACAGTTTATTTGGAAAGTACATTAGAGAGAGAGAGAGATGAGAAACAAGAAATTCACCTCTCCTAGGTAGGAGAGGGGACCAAAACTTAAGAAACATGGCGGCCACAGCTCAAAGGGCATGTGGCCAGACCGTAGCTTAGCAGAGCAATGGCATTCTTTTTTTCTTTTTCTGAGTTGGAGTCTTACTCTGTCGCCCAGGCTGGAGTGCAGTGGCACACTCACGGCCACCACAGCCTCAATCTGCTAGGCTCAGGTGATCCTTCTGCCTCAGCCTTCCAAATAGCTAGAACTACAGGCATGTGCCACCATGCCTGGCTAATTTTTTTATTTACTGTGGAGATGAGGTCTCATTGTAGAGATGAGGTCTCACCAAGTTGCCCAGGCTCATCTCGAACCCATGAGTTCAGACAATCTTCTTGCCTCAGTCTCCTAAAGTGCTGGGATTATAGGTGTGAGCCACCGCACCTGGCCAATATTAGCTAATTTATCAATCTTTTATTTTAGGCTTAATTATTTTTAATTTTATTTTTTAATTGTGGCAAAGTGTACATAACATTTTTACCATTTTAATCATTTATAAGTGGACAGTTCTGTGGCATTTAAGTACATTCACATTGTTATGTAGCCATCATCACATCTACCTTCACAGTATTTTTTGTATACTCATTAGATGATAACTCCCTAGGCCCTCTCCACCCTGTCCCTAGGAACCACCATTCTACTTTTTTTTCTTTCTTTTAGTTTTAATAACTTTAGAAGTAGAAATAGCTTTTGGTTACATGGATGCATTGTATAGTGACAAAGAAGTCTGGGCTTTAAGTGTATGCCCCACCCCCACCTGTGCACATTGTATCCAGTGGGTGATATTTCATCCCTCCACTCCTTCCCCCTCCCCTTCTGAGTCTCCAGTGTCCATTATACCACTTTCTGTGCTTTTGCAGATCCTTAGTTTAGCTCCCACTTAAAAGTGAAGGCATGCAGTGTTTTGTTTTCTGTTCCTGTGTTAGTTCACTTAGGTTGATGTTCTCCAGTTCTATCCAAGTTGCTGCAAAAGACATTATTTCATTGTTTGTTAATAGCTGAATAATATTCCACATATTATGTATATGTAGACACCATATTTTCATTATCCACTGATCAGTTGATGGGCATTTAGGTTGATTCCACTCCTTTGCAATTGTGAATTGTGCTGTGATAAGCATGCTAGTGCAGGTGTCTTTTTTGTATAATGACTTCTCTTCCTTATTAGTAGTGGGGTTGCTGGATTGAGTCGTAGATCTACTTTTAGTTCTATGAGAATTCTCCATACCAGTTTCCATAGAGGTTGTACTAATTTATACTCCTACCAGTAGTGTATAAGCATTCCCTTTTCACTGCAGTATTAGCTGTTATCATTATTTTTATGTTAATAGAGGAGACATTTCATAAACAAGTTAAGTAAATAAATAATTTCATGCTTTGAAGACAGTAAACAGTGTTAGGAGCAGAACAATTGGGTGAGAAGGGGCTGCTACTTTAGCAAGGATAATTGGAGGAGGCCCACCAAGGCAGGACCTGCTTTAGGGAATGCTATATGATATAATGCAATTACTAATGTAGACTTTGTCTTGTAGTAGTAAACGATTCTACAAAGAATTTTGAAGATCTCAAACGGCTAGGCATTTGATTTTCTTTCATATTCATGAGTTGTCCTTTCCTTGTATGTGTGTCAAAGAATTTATGACTAAAGCAATAAAGTTTAAATATTTATTGAATTTTCAGTATCTCTTTTTTACTTTAAAATCTGCCATGTAACTTTCTATGAAAATATGTGAGTAGTATAGATGGACATAAAAGTAAGTCATATTCTATTTGTAAATTATTCTATTACATCTGTGTCGGCCTTGTAGGAACCATGTTGGGCCTAGTAGAAGTCATATAACAACCCTAAATTTGGATAATGAGTATAAAATAAGTTGTGTATATAGAATGTATTTTTTTTCCTTTTTGTCTTTTCATGGAAGAAAGTATTCTGGGTTTGTTTGGTTTTTTTTTTAACTGTTATACATGTTTATTTTCTTAGTCTGTGAATAGAGTTGATAAAAAGAGAAACATTATAAGTAGGATGAGGTCAATGAAGTTTTCCAGGCCCAGTGAATTTGGAAATTATTTGATAACCTGACTTAAATTCTGATGAGTTTGTAATCTAAGATAATGGTGCTATAGGCAATTTATATCATCATTAATTTCAAGTCCTAGTGAGCCTCAGAAGTGGGGATCGTTGATGCATGATTTTTGTGGGCGCAATTTATTTGGATACTGACTTGATTAGAAGATCCCAAATAACTTAAATGCATGGGGTCAAGGAAAAGTTATCAACTTTAAGCCAGGGTAGCAATTTGTATATATGTTTTAAGCTTCCTTGGTTTTAAAATCTAAAAGACAAAATCTAAGTATCCTAAATTTATAAGTGTGCTGAGAGGACATGTTGACATCTGAAATGACTTAATGAGGTTGTTTCTTTTCATACTCTGCTTTTCTTAAGCTTTCTTGTGTTTGAACATTTTAGGTCATTTATAGCAAATACACTGACCTGGTTCCAAAGGAGGTTATGAATGCAGATGATCCAGACCTGCAAAGACCTGATGAAGACGCTATTAAAGAGGTAATTGGGAATTGGCATACTAGGTGACTTTCTACATCCTTATTCACTTCCAAGCCACTCAATGCAATACTTCTTATTTCAGATAACAGAAAAGACAAGGGTAGCCTTGGAAAAATCTGTATCACAGAAGGTTGCGGCAGCCATGCCGGTTCGAGCAGCTGACAAACTGGCTCCTGCTCAGTATATCCGGTATGAATTATGCCATGCCTAGACAGCGTCATTTCATTTCAGACTTGAGTCAGCTTGGGGGTCCTGGTATTCCTTCACTATTATACTCAGTAACAGTTATAAATATGTTGTTTTGAAGAATGACTTGAATCTTATGGACCCTCTGTTTTTTTGGGGGGGGGTTGGAAAAGGTGTCTTGCTCTGTCACCCAGGCTGGAGTGCAGTGGCATGATCACGGCTCATTGCAACCTTGACCTCCTGGGCTTAAGTGATCCTCCTGCCCTTCAGCCTCTGAGTAGCTGGGACTACAGGTGCATGCTACCATGCCTGGCTAATTTTTATAATTTTTGTGGAGATGGGGTCTTGCTGTGTCACTCAGACTGGTCTCTAATGCCTGGCCTCAAGCAGTTCTCCCTCCTCGCTCCCAAAGTGTTGGGATTACAGGGATGAGGCACCACTGCACCTGGCCCTGTTCACTCTCTTTACAGACAGTTGAAAGTGGAAGAATGTTTTAAGACGCTCACTGTAAGATATTAGCTTTTATGCTATTTTCAAAATATATTTTTTGTTTTTAGAAATTAACAATTATATGCAGTATATGATCCAGACCACAGTTATTATTTATAGCTTTCCATCTATATTTAATAGGCATTCTTATATAATACTTCCAAATTTTGAGGGGTTTCACTCCGATAAATCTGTGTGGAGTGGTGAATCACATACAGATATTAAGGAGACATTAAGGGCTCTGTTGGGGCTGCTGTCATTGTTCTTTCTCTGTTTCATAACCTATGGTTAATCAAAAACTGCCAACTGTAAGTGGCCTGCTGAGATTATTATGGGTATTTTTTTCTTAAATGCAAACTTACAAAACAGATGCTGTTTTCTAGACCTCTGATCTGTGAAACTGAGCACAGTGCCTTCCATGGTAGAAGACGGATGAGGATGGGTTATTTACAAACAAATTCCATTCAAGTTTACATTTTGCCTATAACTCACAATTTCTGTAGTTTTTCAATTTCTTTTGCTGTCACTCTGCCTAAATATTTTGTAATTTTCTATTAATACTTTGTGGAAGGAATTGAAAATGTAATCTAGCTTAGAATTGTAATAGAAGGAAAATACCTACTGAAAACTTTGAACTAGGTACACCTTCCATTTTTTTCTGCTTTCTTCAGATACACACCATCTCAGCAAGGAGTGGCTTTCAACTCTGGAGCCAAACAGAGGGTTATTCGGATGGTAGAAATGCAGAAAGATCCAATGGAACCTCCAAGGTTCAAGTAAGTAGATGGCTTTATGAGAATGAACCTCTATTGTTAAAAAAGAAGAAGTGTGTCCCAAATGCCCATTAACAGGTACATGGATAAGCAAACTGGTTCATCCATACATGGAATACTGTTGAGCAGCAAAAAGGAGTAGACTACTAAAACACACAGTAGCATGGATGAATCTCAGAATAGGCTGAGTGAAAGAAGCCAGGAAAAACAAGTGCATACAATATGATTCCATTTATATAAAACTCTAGAAAATGCAAACTAGTGCCAGAAAGTAGATCTTCTGAAAAAGGAGGGAGGGACAAGAGGGATAGGCAAGAGGCATGCAGAGACTTTTGGGGCAATGGGTATGTTCACTATCGTGGTTGTGATCAATGTTGAACAAGTGTATACTTGTGGCAAAATTTAACCAAATTGTACACTTTAAATATGTATAGTTATATGTCAATTATATTTCAATACAGCTGCTTTTTACAAGGGTAAAAAGGTATATGACTCTATGAAATGATAATATTGTGGAGGTGAGGGAGTAATGATGACAAGGTTGACCATATTAACTGTTAAAGCCAAGTGATAGGCGTCTAAGATTGAGCATTCATTATGTAGTCTATGTTTGAAACTTTACATAACAAAAAGAGGAAGGGGAAAGAGTATATCACTCTCTGGCTATGCTTTGATGCTTTGATTTATATTTTAGGATTAATAAGAAGATTCCCCGGGGACCACCTTCTCCTCCTGCACCTGTCATGCATTCTCCTAGCCGAAAGGTATTCTTGGATATAGTCTAAAATCTTTTCTTCTCCTTTTTTTTTTTGAGTTGGAGTCTCACTCGGTCGCCCAGACTGGAGTGTAGTAGCCGCTCCCGGCCACCACAGCCTCGATCTGCTGGGCTCTGGCAATCCTTCTGCCTCAGCCTTCCAAGTAGCCAGAATTACAGGCATTCGCTACCACACCTGGCTGATTTTTTGATTTATTGTAGAGATGAGGTCTTGCTGCCCAGGTGGGTCTCGAACCCGCGAGCTCAGGCAATCCACTCACCTCAGCCTCCCAAAGGCGCGGGATTACAGGCTGAGCCACCGAGCCCGGCTTCTTTTTTTTGAGTTGGAGTCTCACTCTATCATCCAGGCTGGAGTGCAGTGGCACACTCACAGCCACCCCAGCATCAACTTGCTGGGCTCCAGTGATCCTTCCACGTAGCCAGAACTACAGGCACTATTGTGCCCGGCTAATTTTTGATTTATTGTAGAGATGAGGTCTTGCCAAGTTGCCCGGGCTCTTCTCAAACCCGTGGGCTCATGCAATCCTTTCACCTGGGCCTCCCAAAATGCTGGAATTACAGGCTGAGCCACCAAGCCCGGCCGTTTAGGTTATTAATAATAAAACTTACTCCTAGCTGCAGTGGTTCATGCCTATAATCCAAGCACTTTGGGAGGCCCAGGTTGGAAGATTACTTAGGCCCAGGAGTTCGAGACTAGCCTGGGCAACAAGGCAAGTTCTCATCCCCACAAAAAATAAAATTAACTGGGTGTGGTGATGTGCACCTGTATTCCCAGCTACTTGGGAGGCTGAGGAGTGTGGATACCTTCAGCCCAGGAGGTTGAGGCTACAGTGAGCCATGATCATGCCACTGCACTCCATCCAGCCTAGGAGAGAGTGAGACTGACTAAAAAACATAAAAATAAAAAACACAAGAAACTTTTTAGCTAACATTTTATACACATTCTCAATAAGCACTCTGGAAACTATAATTTGTAGTCTTGACTGGGTTCCTATTTCGTGTTGAAAAAAAATTTTTTTTTTTTTTTTTTTGAGTTGGAGTCTCACTCTGTAGCCCAGACTGGAGTGCAGTGGCCGCTCCCGGCCACCGCAGCGTCTAATTGCTGGGCTCTGGCGATCCTTCCGCCTCAGCCTTCCAAGTAGCCGGAATTACAGGCATGCGCTACCATGCCCGGCTGACTTTTTGATTTATTGTAGAGATGAGATCTCGCTGCCCAGGTGGGTCTTGAACCCGCGGGCTCAGGCAATCCACTCACCTCAGCCTCCCAAAGGCGAAAAATTTTTAAAAAGAAAACTATAAGTCAGTGTGGTGATATATTACCTATACAGGGAATAGAGCCTGGGCAACTTGGTGAGACCTCGTTGCGACAATAAAAATAATAATAATAATAATAAACTGCATGTGATAGCATGCACCTGTATTCTGGCTACTTGGAAGGCTGAGGCAGAGGAGTCACCTGAGCCCAGCAGGTCGACACTGGGGGATGACCGTGAGCATGCTACTGTACTCCAGACTGGGTGATGGAGTGAGACTCCACCCCCTAAAAAAAAATAAACCCTGCTTTTAATGGAATGAACAAGGCCTGCTGTTTTACATGAAGGATGTTATAGGAAGTGAATACATGAGCTCATTAGGACTCTGATCAGTCATCAAGTGACTTTTCAAGATATGTTTTGTTGCTCAAAAGAGCAATTTTTTATCTGAAAGAATTCACATCACTTTAAATACAGAAAAATATGAACCAGCGTTTATAATTCAAAAAATAATTTCTAGATTATTTTCCATTTTTTAGTACTATTCAGTGTTATTACAAGAATTCATAAGAAGAAGACATAGTAAATGGGATTTTGGCCTTTTATTAAGTCTGTGCATATGTTAGTATCTATGAAACTGTCTTTGAAGAGAAAGATTTTACTTGGGTTTTTAACTAGAGTATAAATCTAAATGTCTCTTCTCTCACTCGTCTCTCAACTCAGATGACTGTAAAGGAACAGCAAGAATGGAAGATTCCTCCTTGTATTTCTAACTGGAAAAATGCAAAGGTAATTAAGTTGTCATAAAATCAGTCTCTTAGTATAACTTAAAACACCAAGGAAAAAGCTACAACCAGGGTAACTTGAGTTGTAATCTCAGCACTTTGCTTAGCTGAATATTTTCCAAAAGGAACACCCAATTTGTTACTTTTTTAAAATAATGGAAATGTTAGTGTCCCAGGGACATGCATATCATACCATATAGATACTTTTAGTGAATTGTAGCTACCAGAAGAAACACAGAGAAGGAATAAATATAATAAAGTACCATGTCAACACAAGATGGTATTCTTCAGAAAAATTATTTCTAAAAGAATTCAAACCGGTCTAATGATCATATGACAAAAGAACAGGGTAAATGTTTGTGTATTTTAAACTCTTTTTCTCTGTTTATAACATTGAAGGCTCAAGCTATTTAAATCCTGTATATCTCTAATAATCACCAAAGCAATTTGTCAAGAATCTGTAAAATGTGGGATAAATGTTCTAATCACTATTACCTCTCTTCCCTGAATCGTGTTTCATGGTTTTATTTTTAATGGGTGAAAAAGACCGCTTTAACTTACTTAAAGGAATTTTTTGTACTCATACAAAAATAAAAAGGTGGTTGGCTGTTCTGATTTGGGTTTATTAATGGTATGTAACTATATAGTATCTTGAGCTGGTTCTGTAACACTTATTAGGAGACTTGGACTAGAGGTTAACATTTGGGAGTCTAGTCAAAGATAAAACTAAGCCTGAAAGTTATGTGGATGTTCAGACATATTCCTTCACTTGTTGAAATAGGATTTATAAGTTTTAGAATGTAGACTGTCATTTTTCTAGCAGACTTTATCATGTTTTTTTATTATTTTTTTCTGTTTATTAAAACTGAGAGTTCTAAGAATCTGACAAATGATTAAGACAGTACAAGATTAAACTACTCATAGATGCTAAGATTCTACCGAATTCTTCCTTTGTTTGACCATTATATGTAGTTGAGGAGCAACTATTTAGCTATTTGACAGTAATTTCCTTTTTTATAATATATAATTATTAACATAATCTTCTTTTTCCAGAGTTTGGGCTCTGAAGTCTTACTGTCTGAATTTAAATTGTAGCTCCTCCACCTACTTACTGTGTGACCTTGGGGGTATTACCTAAGTATCACTGAAATGAACATAATAATGTCACCAGCTTTATAGAGTTATTGTGAAGGTTACATAGTTGTAAAGTGCTTAATCCTCCACATAAAGCACTCATTGTTAGCACTGTTTTTTAGTATAATTGTGAAGAAAGATGTAAGAAAAGTAGCCTCTTACTAAGTGGTTCTCCAAATGAGTGAATTTAAATTGAATTTTAAATAATTATTGTAACTCTTCTGTGACTGGTGTTTTCTGTCTGCTTCCCCACTAGGGTTATACAATTCCATTAGACAAACGTCTGGCTGCTGATGGAAGAGGACTGCAGACAGTACACATAAATGAAAACTTTGCCAAACTGGCTGAAGCCCTCTACATTGCTGATCGGAAGGTTGGTCTGTTATAATGTAATTGTTTATGATCTTGATAATTTTGAAACCCATTCTTGGTTAGCTAAGGTACTGGTAATTTAGCTACAGTACTGAGCACCTAGAGCGAATCGCCTGTGGTAGTGTGCCAGAGATGGCAGGAGCTAGGTGCAGCTCTGTGCATGGTCCTGGCCTTTGTAGACATGTATACACACCCCTCCCTCACAACATGCCAGAGTAATGCTAGGCCAATCCCATTTTGTGAAGATTGCTAGGTGCTATTCTAGATTTTATAATTTTCCTCTATTTTAGATGTAGATGTCTTCCAGAAGGACTTATAGGAAATAGCAGGTAAACATTCTGACAAATTGAAGGTTACAAAGATGACATTAACATCATTGGCCCTCTATTAATATTATATATTGAATACTGTGGTATTAATATGTGACTTTCAAGTTTACACCTATCATAAGCATGTGTTTGGAACACAGAACAGTATGTTCCTGTATCATAGTGAGCACTGTTTTAAAAATTCTGTAGCAGATGTAAGCTAAAGTTTTTAGTTGGCTTAATGGCTTTTGAAAGTGTAATTAGTCCCTGTTATGTTATTGGTAATAAAAATTGCCTTATTGGAGTCTTGATTTTGTTTTTTAGATTGTTTCTGAGAAAGCATTAGTGAAACACTTGATTACAAGATTGATTGGGATCACTATAGTCTCAACCACAAAAACATTCTCAGACCTGGCACGGTGACTCACACCTATAATCCCAGCACTTTGGGAGCCCAAAGTGGTAGGGTTGCTTGAGCCCAGGAGTTCGAGATCAGCTTGGACAACATAGTGAGATGTCGTCTCTACAAAAAAATTAACCGTGCATGGTAGTGCATGCCTGTAGTTTTAGGTACTTGGGAGACTGAGGTGGAAGGATTGCCTGAGTCCAGGAGGTTGAGACTACAGTGAGCTGTGATTGTGTCACTGCACTCCAGCCTGGGTGACAGAGTGAAGACCTCAACTAAAAAAAAAAAATTCCCAGAGTGCAGAAGCTAACCCTGCAGTTCTTCCAAGCAGGATATCTCTTAGTAGACAAGAATCTTTGCTTTAATCAGCAGTAAGCAACGTGAATTCTGTAGAATTACTCTTATAAGTTAGACTTTAATCAGGGAATTAAATGATAGCTGTAAATATCTGTCCCATAGGAGTTTCCTATTTAACATATGACTTTCCTAATAGGCTCGTGAAGCTGTGGAAATGCGTGCCCAAGTAGAGAGAAAGATGGCTCAGAAAGAAAAGGAGAAACATGAAGAAAAACTTAGAGAAATGGCCCAGAAAGCTAGGGAGAGAAGAGCTGGGATTAAAACCCATGTGGAAAAAGGTATGACATTCTCATTTCAGAATCGAATTTACTATGTGCGAGGTTCTCTTTTAGAAAACTTTTTTTTTAATAGACATTAAGAGGGGATGGGATATAGTGGCTAACATTCTAGTAAGTGTAGCTAAAAGTTCATCATGTAAAGCCAGGCACAGTGGCTCACACCTATAATCCCAGCACTTTGGGAGGCAGAGGTGAGAGGACTGCCTGAGCCCACAGGTTCAAGAACAGCCTGGGCAACATGGCAAGACCTTGTCTCTACACTAAATCAAAAAATTAGCTGGGCGTAATGACACATGCCTATAGTTCCAGCTACTTGGAAGACTGAAGTGGAAGGATTGCCTGAACCTAGCAGGTCAGGGCTGCAGTAACTATAAGTGTGCCACTGCACTCCAGCCTGGGCGACAGAGTGAGACTCCAACTCAAGAAGTTAATCATGTAGTAGTAGATGGTAATAATTGCTATGGAGAAAAATAATACAGGGAGGGGGCATATAGAAGTGCCAGGAGCCGGGCTCGGTGGCTCAGCCTGTAATCTCGCGCCTTTGGGAGGCTGAGGTGAG
This sequence comes from Carlito syrichta, assembly GCF_000164805.1. NCBI lineage: Eukaryota > Metazoa > Chordata > Mammalia > Primates > Tarsiidae > Carlito > Carlito syrichta. The sequence goes on from NW_007250845.1 coordinate 307,293, forward strand.
TGGATTGCCTGAGCCCGCGGGTTCGAGACCTGCCTGGGCAGGCGAGACCTCATCTCTACAATAAATAAAAAAATCAGCCGGGTGTGGTAGTGCATGCCTATAATTCTGGCTACTTGGAAGGCTGAGGTGGAAGGATCGCTGGAGTCCAGCAGATCGAGGCTGCGGTGGCTGGGAGCGGCCACTGCACTCCAGTCTGGGCGACAGAGTGAGACTCCAACTCAAAAAAAAAAAAAAAAAAAAAGAAGTGCCAGGAGAGGGTGGTCAGAATAGGCCTCTCTTCTGAGATGGTAATGTTAGCACAAAAATGTGAAGGGAGTAAGGAAGCAAGCCACGTGGATATTGGGAAGAGTATCCCACACAGAAGAGTCAGCAAGTACAAGGCTTTGAGTTGGGAGTGTGCCTAGTGTGCTCAAGGAAGAGTAGGGAGGCCAGTATGACTGGATTGTACTGAGACAGGAAGAGAGAAGTTAGAAGAAATGTCAGAGTAGTTAGGGCAGATGGGAAGAAGAATGACCAGATCATGTATGGCCCTTCAGCTATTTTAAAGATAAAGGTTTTACTTCAGGTGACAGGGAAACAATTGTAGGGTTTTCAGCAATGTGACATGGTCTGATGTATTTTTTTTCCAGCTTTATTGAAGTATAGTTGACAAATAAAAATAGTATGTATTTAGGCTTGGATGTGGTGGCTCATGCCTGTAATCCCAGCACTTTAGGAGGCAGAGGCAAGAGGATTGCCTGAACCCAGGAACTCAAGACCAGCCTGGACAACATGGCGAAACCTCCTCTCTACCATAAATGAAAAAATTAGCTAGGTGTAGTTGTGCATGCCTGTAGTCCCAGCTATTTGGAAGGATCACCTGAACCCAGCAGGTCGAGGATGCATCTGGTCGTCTCTACAATAAATAAAAAATTAGCCGGCTGTGGTAGTGTGTGCCTGTGGTTCCAGCTACTTGGAAGGCTGAGGCAGAAAGATTGCCAGAGCCCAGTAGGTTGATGCTGGGGTGGCCATGAGTATGCCACTGCACTCCAGCCTGGGTGACAGAGTGAGACTTCAACTCAAAAAAACAAAAGTAGTGACCCACTTCTCTGAATCATCAATAACTTGATGAGGCTAGATATAAATACCTGCCTGTCATTATATACCTAGTCGTTGAAGATAATTAAGAAGTAAAAGTTCTTGTATCTATGTTCTTTAAACTGGTAAGAAAAACCAACAGAATGGTTCTTGAGAAATTCATAAAAATTTTTCAAGTCTGTTGTCAGATATTAGTAAAAGCTAACATTATTGAGTGCTTATTATGGCCGACACCAATTTGAGTACTTATGAAAATCTTACACAGTGGTACTATTGTTGTCACTGTTTTACAGAGGAGAAAGCTAAGATGCATAGTGTTTAAGTAACCTGCACAGGTCCTGTGACTAATTTGTTATAGAATCAGAACAGAATTTGAATCCAGACACACTTGCTTCATATTTCATGATCTCAGTTACACTCTATCCTCTCAGACAGGTGAGTGTGGAGGACATGAAGATAGACATAAATGCAGTAGAAATCAAGATGCAGTCAGCCCCTATGGAAAACAAGCAAAAATGTCTTTATTCGAAGGGAAAGTTGTGCATAACTCTTTTTTTCCCTGACATTTTATTATGAAAACTTTCAAACCTACAGAAAAGTTGAAATAATTATTTAATGAAAACCCATATCCCCCATTACCTAGGTTCTGTAGTTAATATTTCTTTTAACAATTAACACTGCTATCATCAAAGAAAAGCCCAGGACCTAACAGTTTCACTGCTGAATTTGTCCAAGCATTCTTTGAAGAACTAATACCAGTTCTAGTCAAACTACTCCAAAAAACTGAAGTGGATAGAATAATTTTAAATTCATTTTACAAGACCAGCATTGACCCTTGTACCAAAATCAGACAAAGAAACAGCAAAAAAAACACAAAACAGACTGATATCCCTGATGCATAGATGTAGAAATCCTCAACAAAATACAAGCAAACCAAATTCAACAACACATTTTAAAGATCATTCATCATAATCAACTGGGATTCATCCCAGGTATGCAAGGATGGCTCAGTATACACAAATCAATAAATGTGATACTTCACTTTAACAGAATCAAGAACAAAAGCCATAGTATCATTTCAACAGATGCTGAAAAATCATTCAATAAAATTTCTTCCAACTAGAATTCAACATCTCTTCATGATAAAAACTCCCAACAAACTGAATATAGAAGGAACATAACCTCAAAATAATACAGGCCATATATGACAGACCCACAGCTAAAATCATACTGAAAGGGGAAAAATTGAAAGCCTTGTCTCTAAGACCTGGAACAAGATAAGGATACCCACTTTTACCACTTTAATTCAACATACTTCTTAAAAGCCCTAGCTGGAGCAGTTAGACAAAAGAAGAAAAGACTTCACCAAAAAACTGTTCACTGATAAACCAATTCAGTAAAGTTGCAGGAAACAAAATCAACATACAACATTCAGTAACATTTCTTTTTTTTTTTTTTTTTGGTGAGTTGGAGTCTAACTCTGTCACCCAGACTGGAGTGTAGTGGCATGCTTCCGGCCACTGTAGCCTTGACCTGCTGGGCTCCAACGATCCTTCCGCCTCAGCCTTCCAAGTAGCCAGAACTACAGGTGTGTGCTACCCCGCCCGGCTAATTGTTGATTTATTGTAGAGATGAGGTCTCGCCAAGTTGCCCGAGTGGATCTCGAACCTGCGGGCTCAGGCAATCCAGTCACCTCAGCCTCCCAAAGTGCTGGCATTACAAGCTGAGCCACTGAGCCTGGCCAGTAGCATTTCTATACATCAACAGCACGCAATCTGAAAAAGAAGTGAAGACAATCCCATTTATAATATCTACAAACCCAGTCAGAAATACAAAAGATCAAATCACAACTGACCTCAAAGAAATACAAAAGATTATCAGAAATTACTATGTGTACCTATATGGAAACAAACTTGATAACCTAAATGAAATGGAGGACTTTCTGGCATCACACAACCTCCCCACGTTGAAGCAAGAAGACACTGAGACACTAAATAGACCAATAACAACCCAGGAAATTGACTCTGTCATAAGAAAACTACCCACAAAAAAGCTCTGGACTGGATGACTTTCTAGCAGAATTCTATAAAACGTATAATAGCTACAAAAGAATAGATACACAGAAATAAATTTAACCAAGTAAGTGAAAGATTACTGCACTGAAAACTATAAAACACTGAAAGAAATTGGATACACAAAATAATGGAAAGATATCCTATATTCATGTGTTGAAATAATTTTTTTTTTTTTTTTTTTT
>NW_007250845.1:310646-318906 GCF_000164805.1 Carlito syrichta
CTCAACCTGCTGGGCTCAGGCGATCCTTCCGCCTCAGCCTTCCAAGTAGCTGGAACTACAGGCGCGTGCTACCACACCCGGCTAATTTTTTGATTTATTATAGAGATGAGGTCTCGCCAAGTTGCCCAGGCGGGTCTCAAACCCGCGGGCTCAGGCAATCCACTCACTTCAGCCTCCCAGAGTGCTGGGATTACAAGCTGAGCCACCAAGCCTGGCGAAATAATATTGTTAAAATGCTCATACTATCCAAACTATCTACAGATTCAGTACAGTTTTTATCAAAATGCCAAATGACATTCTTCACAGAAATGGAAGAAACAGCTCTTAAACTCGTATGGAACCATAAAAGACCTCGAATTCCCAAAGCAGTTCTGAACAAAAAGAACAAAGCTGGAGATATCATACTGCCTGACTTCAAAAATATAATACAAAGCTATAGTAACCAAAACAGCATAGTACTGGCATATAATCAGACACACAGACCAATAGAACAGAACAGAATAGAGAACTCAGAAATAAATCCACACATTTATAGCCAATTCATTTTCAACAGAGATGCTAAGAACATACATTGGGGAAAGGCTGGTCTCTTAAATGGTGCTGGGGAAGCTGGATATTCATATGCAAAAGGTTGAAACTAGACTCCTATCTTTTACCATATATAAAACCCAAATCAAAATGGATTAAAGACTCCAAGAAGACTTGAAACTATGAACCTACTAGGTGAAAACATTAGAGAAATGCTTCAGGATACTGATCTGGGCGAAGATTTTTTTGGGTAAAACCTCAAAAGCACAGCCAGTGAAAGTAAAAATAGACATGGGATTACATTGAGCTAGAAAGCTTCTGCCCAGCAAAGGAAGCAATCAACAGGTGAAGAGATAACCTAAATAATAGGAGAAAACATTTGCAAACCATTCATCTAACAAGGGATTAATAATCAATGTACAAAGAACTGAACTCAATAGCAAAAAAATAATAATCTGATTTAAAAGTAGGCAAAGGACATGAATAGACATTTCTTAAAGAAGACAAATAGCCAATAGGTTTGTAAAAAATGTTCAACAGCTGGGCATGGTGGCTCACGCCTATAATCCTAGCACTTTGGGAGGCCGAGGTGAGACAATTGCCTGAGCCCACAGGTTCCAGACCAGCCTGGGCAACTTGGCGAGACCTCATCTCTACAATAAATCAAAAAATTAGCTGGGCATGGTGGTGCATGCCTGTAGTTCCAGCTACTTGGAAGGCTGAGACTGAAGGATCACCTGAGCCCAGTACGTCGAAGGCTGCAGTGACTATAAGTGTGCCACTGCACTCTAGCCTGGGTGACAGCATGTAACTGCAACTCAACAACAACAAAACCTGTTCAGCATCACTAATCATCAGGGAAATGTAAATAAAAACCACAGTGATATGTTATCTCACCCTAGTACATGGCTGTTATCAAAAAGACGGGAAATAACATGTTGGCAGGGATGCAAAGAAAGGGGAATACAAGGGTGGTTCATGCCTGTAATCCTAGTACTTTGGGAGGCTGAGGCAAGAGGATCACTTGAGGCTAGGAGTTCAAGACTAGTATGGACAACATAGCAAGACCCTGTCTCTACGGAATTTTGTTAAAAATTAGCTGGGCATGGTGGTGCATGCAATAGTCCCAGCTGCTTGGGAGGCTCAGGCAGGAGGATCGCTTGAGCCCAGAAGTTTGAGGGTGCAGTGAGCTATGATTGCACCACTACACTTCAGCTTGTGTGACAGAGTGAGACCCTGTCTCTTAAAAAAAAAAAATGTTGGCCAGGCTCGGTGGCTCAGCCTGTAATCCCGTGCCTTGGGAGGCCGAAGTGAGTGGATTGCCTGAGCCCGCGGGTTCAAGACCTGCCTGGGCAACTGACGAGACCTCATCTCTATAATAAATTAAAAAATTAGCCAGGCGTGGTAGCGCGCGCCTGTAATTCTGGCTATTTGGAAGGCTGAGGCAGAAGGATTGCTGGAGCCCAGCAGGTCGAGGTTGCAGTGGCCGGAGGGGGCCACTGCACTCCAGTCTGGGTGACAGAGTGAGACTCCAACCAAAAAAAAAAAAAAGTAAGGAAAAAGAAGGGGAAATACTAGCACACTGTTGGTGGTAGTGCAAATTAGTATAGCCATTATGGAACACAGTATGGAGGTTCCTGAAAGAACTGAAAATGGATCTACCATATGAACCAGCAGTCCCACTGCCAGGTATATATCCAAGAGAAAATAAGTCAGTATGTGGAAGGGATAACTGCACTTCCGTGTTGCAGCAATATTCATGGTAGTCAAGATGGATAAAGAAATGTGGCATGTAGCCAGGCTCGGTGGCTCAGCCTGTTATCCCAGTGCTTTAGGAGGCTGAGGTGAGTGGATTGCCTGAGCCCGTGGGTTCGAGACCCATCTGGGCAACTTGGCGAGACCTCATCTCAACAATAAATCAAAAAATTAGCTGGGCGTGGTAGCGCATGCTTGTAGTTCCAGCTACTTGGAAGGCTGAGGCAGAAGGATCACCAGAGCCCAGCAGGTCGAGGCTGCAGTGGCCGGGAGCGGCCACTGTACTCCAGTCTGGGTAACAGTGAGACTCCAACTCAAAAAAAAGAAAAAGAAATGTGGCATGTATACACAGTGGAATATTACTCAGCCATAAGCAAATTAAATCCTGTCATTTGCAGCAACATGAATGGAACTGGAGATCATTATGTTAAGTAAAATAAACCAGGCACAGAAAGACAAATATCCCATGCTCTCATTCATATGTGGGAGCAAAATCTGTTGGTCTCTGGAAGTGGAGAGTAGAATGATTACAGAGGCTGGGAAGGCAGAGGGAGGGGGAGTGAAGAGGTTGCTTAATGGTGCACAAATATAATAAGGAGTAAGTTCTAGTATTCAGTAACACAGTAGAGTGAGTATAGTGAATGATAATTTATTGTGTATTTCAAAATAGCTAGAAGATTTAGATTTTTCTCAATGGAAAGAAATGATAAATGTTTGAGGTAATGGATATCTTAATTATCCTAACTTGATAATTATACATGGTGTGCGTGTATCAACAATCTCATGTACCCCATAGATATGTACAATTATAAGTATCAATATAAGTAAATAAAAATTGAAAAACAATTAACATTGCTAAATTTAATTTATCACATATTTACCCATCTTCTATCCATTTCTCAGTCCAACTTCCCACTTTGCATTCCAAAGTAAGTTGAAGACAGCAATATACTTTACCCTTAAACACTTAGCTGCAGGTGTGATTCTAGAATTCACATTCATAAAGTAAACAAATACTGTGTATTGGGCTTAAAGTAACTTAAAGTAAGGTTTAAAAGGCTAAATGTAACTATAAAGAAGTTCATGGAATTCTCTAAAGTTACAGAATATTCACTTGTTCAAAATATTAGTGAATAATACAGTGAAGTAATTTTCAACTGTGTCCCCACAGAGGATGGGGAGGCACGGGAGAGGGATGAAATTCGACATGACAGGCGAAAAGAGAGACAGCACGACCGGAATCTCTCCAGGGCGGCTCCTGATAAGAGGTAATTGCCGTTTGAGACACATGCAGATTAAGATTAAGAAGAGTGGCCTTTTTGTACTTTTACAGCAGAGTTTTAGTCCACTAAGATGAATTTTGTTTCTCTCCCTTTCCTCTTTAGTTTGATAACTTAATAAATTACCACTTGATTCTTTTGCACTTAACTACTTTGTCTTAGCAGAGTTCTCCATCTGTGGAAGAAATCTTGTCTCCCATCACCTTATGGAGTCAGAATTGAGAATGATGGGGACATAGAATAGGAAATTCAGACCATGTTTGTGAAAAGTAGGTAATAAGTCGGGACAGTTCTAGTCTGTTTTTTCTACCTCAGATAGTGAGACAAATGGATATGTGCCTGTTCCTTTAGACAGGAAATACCTTTCTGGAGATCCTTGTAAAATATAAGCAGAGGTAACATATCTAGTAGAGTGGGGGAAAAGAGCAGGTGTTGAGAGAAGTGAAAATCAGCTCCCTCTCATGAGCAGTTTAACTTAAATTCAGAACAACAGAAAGACAATTCAGAAAGAAAATTCTGTCAGATAAAATAATTTGGCAAAAATTTCAAAGCACTCTTAATAAATAGACTTGTGTGAAACAAACCAATTACAAGTATGAGGACATAGAGGAAGTAGGGCTTGGGGAAGTTTATGGCTCACCTAAGGCTGAAGACTAAAATTGCTGAAAATTTGAGGAAATGCTGTAATATGGAGGTGGAATTCTGAGTGAGGTTAAATTCAAATAAAGCATTTTCTTCCCAGACGAACAGTTTTGCATCATCCTGTGAGCTAATGCAATTCATTTTTTAAGTCATATCTTAAACAAGAAAAATACTCCTGCCAGTATTTCATCTCCCTCAATAAGTCACAGAAAAGCAGAGAATGTGAATTTCGAATTGTGGGCAAATGTATGGTGTAGGAGAAAGAAGTGTGAAAGTGTTCAGTTACACTCTTGGTTGGAAATTCCTGTGTTGTAAAAACTAAAATGGCTCTGTAGGTAAATTGGGCCCTTAAAACCAAGAAAGTGATTATCAGAATTGATAACGTTGAAAAGCTGTAAAATTGTGATTGGATGAAGATCAAATTGCCTATAGAAATCATTTTATGACCTGAGCTTCTAGTAAAATTAGTGATGACGGTTACCATGGTTTCATTGGGACTTAGACTGCATACATAACTGAAACAGCCGGGGAATTAATCTGAATGTTGTGACAATCATACCAAATAATCCAGTCATTCACATGTGTTCCTCCAAATTCTAATATGATAAAAATAGTAAATGTGGTTAGGTAAAAGAGCTGATTCTAGCTTATTGAAAATGTGATACATCTAATTTGCACATTCCCAACCCACAAGCCTTCATATAACAACAAATATAGACCATGGTAATTTTACATCCCACCATGGTTGTATTGTGATTGCTTGTATTAAATTTCGTGTCAAGAATGAGTCTCTCAGCTTGTCTTTTGAGCTAATAGGAAGCCTTACTTGTAAAACCCTACATCCTTTAGTCATGTATCTGAAATGCTATAAGGGTTGCCAATCTGATGATGTGTCACCAGGGAATATATGTTCACAAGGCGTGAACATGACATTCATTTCCTTTGCTTTTTGTCTGCAAAGAGTTTTCAGTAAGTGATGCTGTGTTTCAAAATAGGTCGAAGCTGCAGAGAAATGAAAATCGGGACATCAGTGAAGTCATTGCTCTCGGTGTGCCCAATCCTCGGGCTTCCAATGAAGTTCAGTATGACCAAAGGCTCTTCAACCAATCCAAGGTACAAGAAGCTTATACTGTGTGTTGATACGAATACTTACCCTAAGGGAAGCAAACCAACATGTCTTAGATTTTGATCTGCCAGTTTTGCCACATTGATGACAAAAAAACTGGAAGTGGTATGTTGTAACTTTAAGAGCCAAGTCAGATGAAACAGTTCTGATTGTGTCCTCTTGCAGTGGGCTAAGATTTGAGACACTATTGTAATAGAAAATGAAAGAATTTAAGTGGTAAATTTTGTGTTGCAGTATGTCAATCTTTTGTTATAAAATAGAGCCAGTCTTCCACTAACAACCTCTTGGGTTGTTTTTGTTGAGATTTGGATTTTTTTTTTTGAGTTGGAGTCTCACTCTGTCGCCCAGACTGGACTGCAGTGGCCGCTCCCGGCCACCACAGCCTCGACCTGCTGGGCTCCGGCGATCCTTCCGCCTCAGCCTTCCAAGTAGCCGGAATTACAGGCATGTGCTACCACATCCGGCTGGATTTTTTTGATTTATTGTAGAGATGAGGTCTCGCTGCCCAGGCGGGTCTCAAACCCGCGGGCTCAGGCAATCCACTCACCTCAGCCTCCCAAAGGCGTGGGATTACAGGCTGAGCCACCGAGCCCGGCTTTTTTTTTTTTTTTTTTTAATGCTACAGAAGTATGTCAATTTTAGCATCTTTTAAAAATGAAGCTCTAAACTAGATTAAAGTATTAGACTGGCTGTCAGGAAGTGATTTTTAGTACATATTACCATTAACTAGCTGGGACACGTTAGACCTGGAAAAGTACCTTTGTGTTTTAATTCACATTAATATTGATTACTAACTATGCACAAGTCAGTGAGATCAAAAGATGTGACTTTGCCCTCAAATAACCCAGTCTATTAGAGAAGACATATACAAAGGGGGACCCAAAAAACCTGGAATTTATTTATTAAAAATTGTACTTATTCCTACTTTTAAACTTCAGTCACCTTTCTTCAAAGTACTGTTTGATGTAATAAACCTATTGAGATGCTTTTTCTACTGCTCAGAACAGTTTTTGAACTCTTCAATTTTGATGCCTTTTAGTGCTTCTGCCATTTTTTGTTTCACCTCTTCCACATTGGCAAAATGTTTCCCTTTGAGGACTTTTTTCATCAGGGAAACAAAAAAAAAGTTACTTGGAGCAAGATGGGATGGATAGGGAGGGTGGAGTATGGGGGTTATGCTGGTTTTGGTCCAAAACTGCTGAACATGGTGCAGGGTGTGGGCAGGTGTGCTTGTAAATAATCCATCAAGAAACTGGCAAATGTGTTGACTCTCCATAAAAAATTCTGTGAAGCCAAACATAGCCTGTTAACAGTGCTAGCTGGTACACTGATCCAATGGCTTCCTAGAACCCTTACTTAGGGGGCAAGTCTGTACTACAAGAGGCCCACCCTCCAAAAGATAATTCTGGATTTTTTGGGGTCCTCCTCTTGTATACATACATATAAGGTAAGAATATAGAAATATTAAGCTCTACTGAGATGTAGAGGGAAAGAGTTAATTATGACTTGGAGGTTTTAGGAAGATTTGAAAGTAGCATTTGAGTAAGCTCTTCTAAGTAATAATAATTTGTTAGGTACATTTTGTATTCCTGGCATTGTTCTAATTCCTTTACTTGTATTATCTCACTTAATCTTTTCAAAAACCCTATAAAGTACTATTATTATCTCTATTTTATAAATGAGGAGGAATTTGAGACATAGAGGTTTAGCTAGTAGGTGATGGAATTAAGATTCAGTCTTGGGTGTCTTCATTCCAAGGCTTTGTTCTTAACCACTGTGAAATGGCAACTTACCAGCAGCCTGAGCAAAGGGATCGAGGGGTCAGAGCGCCACATGAGTAAATATTTTCAAGATCATCACCTGTTACAAGCTTAAGCTTAAATAAGCATTTTAAAATTATGATGAAAATCTTTGCTGTTCCTTGTTGTCTTAAGCTGTAATAGTGATGTTCTCGGGCAGCAAAGCGATATAACATTTATCTCTTACTCTAAATGATGTCAAAGAAATGTTCCCCAGTTCTTTAATCTTCTGGCCACCATTCCTATACAAATTGCCAAGTACCTGTTATGGTTTTAGCATCACCCAATCTTTTTTTTTTTGAGTCAGTCTCTGCCGCCCAGGCTGGAATGCAGTGGCATGTTCACGGCCACCGCAGCCTTGACCTGATGGGCTCAGGTAATCCTTCTGCCTCAGCCTTCCAAGTAGCTGTAACTTAAAAGCACGCTAATTTTTTGATTTACTATAGAAATGAGGTCTCGCCAAGTTGCCCAGGCTAGTCTCAAACCCATGTGTTCAGGCAGTCCTCTCACCTCAGCCTCCGAAAGTGCTGGGTTTATGGGCGTGAGCCACTGTACCCGGCCATTGCCCAATCTATGACTACTTAATGTAAACTTCTTAATGAGCTAACCTATTTAACCTAAGCCTCTGGTTAAGAACCCAGAAGTGATATGAACAAAAGTTTATGTGCTTAGAGCCTTTTATGAAGACCTTTTAACAATTTGCAGTTCAGGTTATTGAAAATGTGAGCTATACATGAGCAAAGGGTTACTCTTCACACAAATGTTATTGGATTCAGCTCTTAATGAACTATGTTTAGATTTTTATTTAATGTTATCTGTTTTCCCACAGGGTATGGACAGTGGATTTGCAGGTGGAGAAGATGAAATTTATAATGTTTATGATCAAGCCTGGAGAGGTGGTAAAGATATGGCCCAGAGTATTTATAGGCCCAGTAAAAATCTGGACAAGGACATGTATGGTGATGACCTAGAAGCCAGAATAAAGACCAACAGGTACCAAGTCATAAAATTAATTTCGGTGTTTACACCAGTGAAAAAAAAAGTAGATCATGTCTTTTCTCTTTTTCCCTAGATTTGTTCCCGACAAGGAGTTTTCTGGCTCAGATCGCAGGCAGAGAGGCAGAGAAGGA
>NW_007250845.1:318926-319484 GCF_000164805.1 Carlito syrichta
TTTTTTTTTTTTTTTTTTACTTATTGTGGAGATGCAGTCTTGATAGGTTGCCCAGGCCAGTCTCAAACCCATGGGCTCAGGCAGTCCTCTCACCTTGGCCTCCCAAAGTGCTGGGATTATAGGCATGAGCCATTGCACCTGGCCAAAAGCGGAAATCTTAAGTAGAATAGGAAGTAGCTAGGTAAAACAGAAAAGTGAGGATGAACAAGAATGTTTCAGGCAAAAAGAACATGTGGGAAGGCCAAGAAGTGTGAGAGTGTGGTACACTAAAGTGGTGTTTTGTAAACTTCAGGCACCTGCTAGTATATTGTGAAATCAAGTTAGTGGGTTTCAAAAAATAAACAAAGTAGAAAATAAAAGTGTGTCACCATAGATACTTACTGGATTGTAGGGGTAAGTGGGGGAGTTTACATAGGATTTAGTTAACCTTGTTAATTTGGATTTATCTTAGAGGAAATGATAAGTTTTGGAAAGTTTTTATTTATTTTTTATTTTTGTTTTTTTATTTTTTTTGAGTTGGAGTCTCACTCTGTCGCCCAGACTGGAGTGCAGTGGCTG
>NW_007250845.1:319504-327751 GCF_000164805.1 Carlito syrichta
GATTTGCAGGTGGAGAAGATGAAATTTATAATGTTTATGATCAAGCCTGGAGAGGTGGTAAAGATATGGCCCAGAGTATTTATAGGCCCAGTAAAAATCTGGACAAGGACATGTATGGTGATGACCTAGAAGCCAGAATAAAGACCAACAGGTACCAAGTCATAAAATTAATTTCGGTGTTTACACCAGTGAAAAAAAAAGTAGATCATGTCTTTTCTCTTTTTCCCTAGATTTGTTCCCGACAAGGAGTTTTCTGGCTCAGATCGCAGGCAGAGAGGCAGAGAAGGACCAGTTCAATTTGAGGAAGATCCTTTTGGTTTGGACAAGTTTTTGGAAGAAGCCAAACAGCACGGTGGCTCAAAAAGACCCTCAGATAGCAGCCGCCCCAAGGAACACGAGCATGAAGGCAAGAAAAGGAGGAAGGAGTAATGCACATCTCTTCCAACTGGATGAACTATTATCCCATGGCCCTAATGATGCAAGTCCTATGGGGGAACACTTTGTAAATGGTCAGGATAAAAACCAAATCTGGGTGCCAGATCCCAGCACTACTTTTTATTACCAGAGAATGGGGGGGAAAGAAATTCTACTTTGAATTATTTAGTTTTTTTAAACAGAGGGTTGTGTTTGTGCTTCTCCACCTTTCGGCATTTGAGAACACGCAGCCCCACGTACAGAATTCAGACCACTTCCCTTTGTGTGACACTAGTAGTTTGGGGTTCCTATTCTGTGAAAGAATGGCTGCTTTTGACTGAAGCTACCCCAGCCGCGATGAGTGGGAAGGTGTTCACATACTGGGACTGTCCTGCCAGATCTTGCCCCTGCTGTGCTGTTTTAATTTGGAGTGGGGGAGGGAAGTAAGCTCTTGCTTGGTGCAACTGTTTGTTTCAAATAAAAACATTTAGTCAAAAGTCTCAGTTATATTAACTCTATTTAGTAGGCAGGCATAGTCTCAGAAATCTTTCTCTTCATCAGATGTTCGCAAAACTTTTGGTCTTTGAGCTTGAACATGGAGCTGAAAAAAACATAAGCACTGTAAGGAAAGGCAATGTCCACAAAAATGTTAAAACTGAAAACTCCATTTTAAAGTTGCCTTTTTATTAGAGAGTCAGTACCAGTAACTCAAGAAGTTGTGATTTGTTCCTTGTTCGTACATCTCCCTAAACTTTAACAAAAAAGATTAAAAATTAAGATGACCCAAATAACACATGGTAAGTGGGAAAGCCAAGATTTCCACCCTAGCTTGCTGGTCTCGGAAAGTGAACTGCTGTTTCTGCTGTTACATATACCTTGCTGACCATTTAAAAAAGAGAACTCTCACCACCACTCTAAACAAGCATTAGGGCAGCTTCAGTTACAGATCTCCCAAGGTCTCTGTCATTCCACACTTCTGACCTATTTAAGCAGTACATAGTTTATAATATGATAAACAGATTTACCTTTACTCCATCAATAATATGATTTTCCTGCTGTAGTGCATTCCGAAGTTGTTCTTCTGAAGAGAACTGAATCCAACCCATACCTCTGTGAAAGCCAGTCTCTTTGTCCTAAAAGTTCAAAATACAGGAAAAGATATTGATCATAAAATTGAGAAAGCTTCCATGAGCTCCAAATCAAGCTACCAACATTTTCATCTGCGAAAACTGGGTTACAGGCATTTATAAATGTCAATGACCCTGCTTTTAATACCCCTCGTAGTTACTTTTTTTTTTTTTTTTTGAGTTGGAGTCTCACTCTGTTGCCCAGACTAGAGTGCAGTGGCCGCTCCCGGCCACCACAGCCTCGACCTGCTGGGCTCCAGTGATCCTTCCGCCTTAGCCTTCCGAGTAGCCGGAACTACAGGCGCACACTACCATGCCCGGCTAATTTTTTGATTTATCGTAGAGATGAGGTCTCGCCAAGTTGCCCAGGCAGGTCTCGAGCCCACAGGCTCAGGCAATCCACTCACCTCAGCCTCCCAAAGGTGCGGGATTACAGGCTGAGCCACCAAACCCGGCTTTTTTTTTGTAAAGTTTTTGTAGAGATAGGGTCTCACTCTATTGCCCAGACTGGTCTTGAACCCCTGGTCTCAAGTGATCCTCCTACCTTGGCCTTCCAAAGTGCTGGGATTATAGGAGTGAGCTGCTGTGCCTAACCCCAAAAAGGTTTCATTAAAATTCTTTTCTCAGTTGAAATCATGTTAGTGATAGACGTACATTCACTTAATTATGTTTATTTTATTTTTTTTGAGTTGGAGTCTCACTCTGTCGCCCAGACTGGAGTGCAGTGGTACACTCATGGCCATCCCAGCATCAACTTGCTGGGCTCTAGCCATTCTTCTGCCTCTGCCTTCCAAGTAGCCGGAACTACAGGCTCACACTACCACGCCCGGCTAATTTTTGATTTATTGTAGAGATGAGGTCTCGCCAAGTTGCCCAGGCTGGTCTCAAACCCACGGACTCAGGCAGTCTACTCACCTCAGCCTCCCAAAGTGCTGGGATTACAGGTTGGGCCACCGAGCCCAGCCACATTTACTTATTTAAAAGATAATTTAATAAAAATACTTTTATGTTATATTAAAACAGTAGGAGAGATAATAAAAAGAAAATAAACTTTCTGGTTTGGATGTTTCTCCTTCAAGGATTACAGGGCAGTGGCACAGATTGTTCACAGGAGCAGGAAATCTGGCAGTCATTTCTATTTTGTTTGAACATGTAGGCATTTTCTGAGGGTTCACCAAAAGGCAGTTGTAGAAAGATGGCTGAAGACAAAGGGAATATATTAGATTACAATGTATCAGTCATATGAGCTTAATGGAGAATCAACAGAAAATAAATCTCTTAGAAGTAAAAACAGAACATCTATATATCCTAAATAACTTACAAATAAGAATTTAATGATGTCAGTTTGTTGCCAGAGAATGATTCTGCTGTCATAGTACTGTGACTTCACAGAATTAAATTGTGAAACCCAACCGTGAAGGAAAAATTCAGCGTATGGTTCTGATAAGTGGCAGAAGTTATGAAAAATGTATGAAAGGTAGAGAAATTTCAGTTCTGTTCCAAATTTATTTTAGAATATTTTTGAGATGTCGAAATTTTGCTCACTAGTTTTGTAAGTTAGATTTTATAAATCTTAAGCTTGAATGCTAAAATCAAGTTTGCTAATATGATTTTTAAAAATACTTTATATTTTTAGGTTACACAGTTCCACTACTTTAAATGGTGCTTTATAGAACTAAATTGAAACTGTTGACATGTATAAATTTATCCTAAAGAAATAATTCTTTTTTTTTTTTTGAGTTGGAGTCTCACTGTCGCCCAGACTGGAGTACAGTGGCCACTCCCGGCCACCACAGCCTCGACCTGCTGGGCTCTGGCGATTTTCCGCCTCAGCCTTCCAAGTAGCTGGAACTACAGGCGCAAGCTACCACACCCGGCTAATTTTTTTTGATTTATTGTAGAGATGAGGTCTCGCCTGTCCAGGCAGGTCTAGAACCTGCGGGCTCAGGCAGTCCACTCACCTCAGCCTCCCAAAGGCGTGGGATTACAGGCTGAGCCACCGAGCCTGGATGGATATAATTCTAAATATGAGAATGTATCTTGCACAAATATGCTCATTTTCATTGCAATGTAATTTAGTCGAAAAAATGTACTGCTATAGGGAAATGAGTTATTAAAATATGGCAAGCCACTTGAAGAAATTTAACTGTTAAAATACTTTCTTTAGAACAACAGTTTCCTCCCATTCATTACTTTTTAAATAAAAAAGTAAAAAGTGCTAGGTATGGTGACTCAAGTTTGTAATCCCAGCACTTTGGGAGGCTGAGGTGAGAGGATTGCCAGAGCCCAGGGGTGTAAGAGTAGCCTGGGCAACTTGGTGAGACCTTATCTCTACAATAAATCAAAAAATTAGCCGGGGTGGTAGCACGTACCTGTAGTTCCAGCTACTTGGAAGATTGAGGTGGAAGGATTGCCTGAGCCCAGCAGGTTGAGGCTGCGGTGGCCATGAGTGTGCCACTGCACTCCAGCCTGGGCGACAGAGTGAGACTCCGACTCAAAAAAAAAAAGTAAAAAATACTCAGTGTAAAAAAATTTCAAACACAAAAATATGCAGTACGAAAACAAGTGAAAATGGTATTTCAACACCCTTCTTTACACAACACTCACCCTCCCAGTCTAGGCAAACCCAGGTCCTCAGGTGAATGCTGTGAACACTTTGGCATTCATCCTTCCAGAGCTTTTCTAACCCAGTAGTTTTCAAACTGCAAGGAGGGATTTCAGGGTCTTCTCACGCTGGGTAAAGTGGGCCTGAGTGGGTGGAAACCAGGGTGCTTCAACTGATGCTGCTTTGGTTTTACAAAACTGTTTTGTATATTGGAATTTCACATGGGGTTTAATTTACATGAGTGTTTCTTTGCATTAAGAATAAAATTAGCCGGGTGTGGGAATATGCAGACCGAGACTTGCTTTAGTAGCTCAGGAGTTCAAGACCAGCTTGTGCAACAGAGCGAGACCTCTGCTCACAATGAAAATAAAATAAAGATTTAAAAACATCGTTCTCATTTAGAAAACAAAGTCTTAAGTCCCCTAGTCAGCAATTCCAAGACTCCCCCAGTTTGCCATTTTGTTGCTTGGTCATAATGACTCTTCTACTCAGGCCTGTCTATTTTGTCAATTGTTTTCCACCTGGTTGCCATTCGCCTTGTTGAAATGCATTTTCAATTGTGTTTTTGTTTGTATTTCTCTAAATTTACCTGTTCCTTAATGATTGGCTCACTACCATTTTGTTCATTCTTATTTTCAACATGTATTTGGTGAACATTTTTGCTTACATTTGTTGAATACTGTGTGGGAATATGCAGAATTTTGTATCAAAAGCTCATAGACTAGTAAAAAATAATCTTCATTTAAATAAGTACGATAACATTTTACAAAGTAAGAGTATTCTGGGAGCAGGCACTAAAGTTGTAAGTGAACTCTTTCTCCTACACTATTTTATGTGGTACTTAAAAACAAGGCAGTTTATAATATGGTCACGTTTCTAGGTCTTCAGAAAATGTCTGTTCATATATTAACTAAGTAATAGAAGATAGTGCAGAGGAGTTCACCTGTGAATCAGAGGTGAGACCTGGGAAGAGGCTATTTTCATTCTTGAGCAGTCAACTGTTCAAAAATAACTTGAGTCCAATGTGCTGGGTTCTGCTGTTGGACGTGAAAGGAGGGGACCCTGGAGGGACCTTGGTTCTGTCATCCTCGCACTGACTGGTGGCTACATGCACTGATGGAGAAGGATCCTAACAGAGAAATACTTGCAGAGGCTTCCTTATCACTAATAGGTTAGACAGAAAGTCATGAACTCAGGTCCTGTGCCTTTATCTGCTGACTTTATAACTTTGGGCATAACTTTGCATATAACTTTGCTTAATCTCTTTGACACTCAGTTCTCTGAACAGTAAAATATGAACATACCTATCTTCTAGGGTTTTTTTTTTTGAGTTGTAGTCTCACACCATCGCCCAGGCTGGAGTACAGTGGTCTGCTCACAGCCACCCCAGCAATCACTGTTGTGCTCAGCGATCCTTCCGCCTCAGCCTTCCAAATAGCCGGAACTATGGGCGTGCACTACCACGCCCGGCTAATTTTTTTATTTTTATTGTAGAGATGAAGTCTCGCCAAGTTGCCCAGGTTGGTCTCAAACCCATGGGCTCAGGCAGTCCTTTTACCTCGGCCTCCCAAAGTGCTGGGATTACAGGCTTGAGCCACCATGCCCGGCCTATTCTAGGTTTAAAAAAAAAAAGATTAAATGAGATAAATACACATATGAGAAGGCTATTCTTTTGCTTTAAGTAGTATTGATATTATGTAGAATGGGAGCTCTCCTTTCCATAAGGTTAAAGTGTTTAAATATTTTGGAGGACTTATTGATTAGACTCTAGTTTTTTGGGGGGTGGGATCTGAGAATGGCTTTTTGATAAGCCTTTCATATTCCTGGTAAGTAAGTATAAACATTAGAAGAAACTAAAAGGGCCAAAGGAATGTTTAGTGGGAAAATAATCTTTTTCATCATTACCAGTGTGTTCTACTGGGCCTTAATGAAAGCAGACTGTTATATCTCTAAAAGGAAAGCAAAATTAATGAGGAACTTGAGAGTCCAAAGCCTGGCTGCTGCTTTTTTCATCACATCTGCCGCTTTCCTCCGTCATTTAGGTAATAAGCAATAAAGGATTTTGATAGTAACAGTTTTAATTCTCTCCAAAAAAGCTAGAAATCTGTACTGTAGCATTTCTAGATTAGCAGGGTTTCCAGGCAAACTCATGGTGGATCACATCTTCCTGATGCTTTATGAGTTCTGGTAGGGTAGATTTAGTTCTGCAGTCTAGAACTGCCCTTGTGGTATGGCTTAAGAGAGCCCATTTTATTTGCAAATTGTAAAAATGCTATTTAAATGTCTTTTTAAATTAAAAACTATATGAGATGTGATATTTAAATTTTAAAATTGCATTAGGCCTACTTCCTATTCTGACTTTCATTGTCTTTTTCCCCATTCTTTCTTTCTTTGTTTTTTGTTTTTTTTTAAGTTGAGATCTCATTCTGTCACAGTCAGGCAGGAGTATAGTGGCACAGTCATGACTCACACAACCGTCACTTCAAGCTATCCTCCTGCCTCAGCCTCCCAAGTAGCTGGGACTACAGGTGTGTGTCACCATGCCTAGCTAATTTTTTTCCTTTAAAAATACTGTGGTTTCCGAACACTCATACTGTTTAGTGTGTATATGCATGTACTATTTAGTGTGTATTTATACTGGTCAGTGTGTGTGTGTATGTGTGTGTATGTATGTGTTGCAATACTTTATAACATACTAGCAACTTAATTTAATGAAAAATAGGATAGGTAAGTTGTATAAAATGTAAGTATTAAACTCCAGTTGATTTTTTAACAGAAAATTGGAACAAAACAGTTTGCCTGAAAATTATAAGCCAGGGATTAAAAACAGAGATGTACAACATTTTTGTGATTGTATGACATGGTATATTCATTGGTAAGAGAAGAAAGAGGTGAGAAGTTAGGTTTTGAGCCTTTTATAAAAATTGTAATAATAGCTGGGCATAGTAGCTCACACCTGTAATCCCAGCACTTTGGGAAGCTGAGGCAGGAGGATTGCTTGAGCCTAGGAGTTTGAGACTAACCTAGGCAACATAGCGAGACCTTGTCGCCAAAAAAATTTTAAAAATTAGCCAGGCGTGGTGGTGTATGCCTGTATTCCCAGTTACTCGGAAAGCTGAAGCTGAAGGATCATCTGAGCACGGGAGGTTGAGGCAGCAATAAGCCGCGAGTGTGCCACAGTACTCCAACCTGGGCAACAGAGGTGAGATCCTGACTCAAAAAAGTAAAAGTAAACAGGGCTCGGTGGCTCAGCCTGTATTCCCGCGCCTTTGGGAGGCTGAAGTGAGTGGATTGTCTGAGCCCGCGGGTTCGAGACCCGCCTGGGCAACTTGGCGAGACCTCATCTCTACCATAAATCAAAAATCAGCTGGGCGTGGTAGCGCATGCCTGTAGTTCCAGCTACTTGGAAGGCTGAGGCGGAAGGATCGTCGGAGCCCAGCAGGTTGAGGCTGCAGTCACCGGGAGCAGCCACTGCACTCCAGTCTGGGTGGCCGAGGGAGACTCCAACTCAAAAAAAAAAAAAAGTAATAATAGTGAGGAATAATGATGACTATATTAGCTAACAGTTATTGAAGGCTCAATACACTCACCGTCCTAAGCTCTTGATATATACTGAATCATTTAATTCTCACAATAACCCAGTGAAGATTTTTTTTTCCCATGAGGAAACATGTATAGAGGCATAGGTCCTACCGCTGAAGTCAGGGTGTAAGACAGTGTGACTCCAGAGCCCCGTTCTGATTGCTGTCATTATCATTAGTGTGTTGACACTCGTTGACGTTAAAGTTTTTGGAAGCAGATTGTCTCTCTTAGTTGAAGTGTAAAGATTTGACAAATAAGTCACTTGAAATTCTCCCATAAAATTATTCAGTGTAAGTCATCTCATTGACTTATCTACCTAGTACAAGTATATATCTTGGTAAACTGTGTGCAATTTCAAACATAGCATAAAGCATTTGCCATAAAGAGTCCATATGAGTAATACAACTTTGAATAATATTCTTCTTTTAAAATTGTGCCTGACTGAAATCTGTAGACTCAGGTGTGGGATTTTGATTGTAATTGTGTGTGTGTGTTTTTTTTTTTGAGTTGGAGTCTCAC
>NW_007250845.1:327771-351330 GCF_000164805.1 Carlito syrichta
GCCTCAGCCTTCCAATTAGCTGGAACTACAGGCATGTGCCACCACACCTGGCTAATTTTTGGATTTATTGTAGAGATGAGGTCTCACCAAGTTGCCCAGGCTGGTCTTGAATGCGTGGGCTCAGGCAGTCCGTTCACCTTGGCCTCCCAAAGTGCTGAGATTATAGGCGTGAGCCAACTTGCCTGGCCCAATTTTGATTTTTTTATAACCTGAATTTAAACTTTTGTCTTACTTCTTACAACAAAAACCTATTTCTCAATCCCTGGGAACAGTGCTCAGTAGGCAGTCTAAGCATGTGTTTCAGCATTAGCAAGGGGAACCAAAAGAGAGAAAAATTTAAATAATTTAATGTTTTAGAATTTTTTAGGAAGCAAAATAGTACTCATGGGGAAAAATTTATACCTTGTGATTCTCGTACTTATTTTTTTGAAATACGTGTGATGGATGGAGGGGGAGATACACCATAGACTTGGTGGTTATCTGACTCTGCCTTGGAGCTTATCTGAAAATGATAAGCCGGAGATGTAGTCATTTATTCACAATCATCTAACAAATATAAGATATAAGTGAAATCATAGCTGTGAAACATGGACTACAGCAGAATTGTGAGTTGTCTCAAGGTACAGTCTAAAGAACAGTTGGACTGTTCTTACTGGGAAATGTGTGGCGGGGAGAAGGAGAAAAGGAAATAGAAGAAAATTTAGAGCTCCTGGAATTTTTAGAAGTAGAATAGACTGGCTAGGTGCTGTGGCTCATGCCTGTAATCCCAGTGCTTTGGGAGGATTGCTTGAGGCCAGGAGTTAGAGACCTGTGAACAACAGAGTGAGACTCCCATCTCTACAAGTAAATAAATAAAAACCATAAGTAGCCCTTAAAAATAATTGTAGAATAATATTGATTAGGAAAATTTTATTGATATTGTATGAAATGCAAAAAGCAGGATGCAAAATAGTATATACAATAAGAGCCTATTTTTGTTTCAAACATATATTTCAAAAATATGGTAAAGTTATGATATATATACCAATAAATGATTGTCTCTGGATGGTGGATTTTCAGGTTAAACAGTTTTTGTTTATCCTTGGCTGCTTGCTCTTTGTTTCTTTCTTTCTCACTGAATATATATTACTTATGTAAAAAATGAAAAACAATAAAAGAGCGAGCACTCTATGCCAGTGGATACTAGAAACATGTGCTCTGGGAAAGAAAGGTGGTTGGGACATTTTTATGAACAGAGACCACTATATGGCAGCAAAGTTGGTTTTTGAGTGGCTTTGAGAGAGCTTCAGCTTGAACTTGAGTTGGACTTAGAGCCCGCCAGTGAAAGGGCTCCTTTAAAAGCACTGGTATTTGAATGAAACAGTACTTAGCCTTGGCCAGAGGGTAGAGGAGAGACTTGATTGCAGGGGGTAAAGGTACTGAGTTAGGTCATTGTTTCAATGTGATGCCAAGATGATTGAGTAACATGACACTGTGTACCTGTAATGTACTGACCGGCATGCAGTCGCTTCCAGTGAGTTGGTTCGCCTGAACTGACTTAGGGAAAGTACAGTTTTGGGAAGGCAGAAGATCTTCCTCACCCGGGCTGCCACTGCTGAGGTGCCTCAGCATGGGAAGATGCTAGGCCACTGCCTGAGGACGACCTCAGTGTGGGAGCCGTCCTGTGCTGCTTGTTTCATCATTTAGTGAAAGGTAATGCCTTTTAGCGCGGCCACTCATGAGGGTGGAAGGTGTTGCTTCACCTGTGGGATAGGGAAAGGAGAAAGACTGTGGATAAACACAAGTGTTCCGAGTGATTATTGAAATGTCATAGCCATGAAAATCATGGGATGTCCTCAGTCTAAAAATGCAGAATAAAAGTGATAACCTTGCCTACGGCAAATAATTTTCCTTTCAATCTTTTTAAAAGAAGGTTTTGTTTTTCTTTTAAAGGGTGACACATTGGCTTTCTTTCTTTCTCTTTTCTTTCTGTTTTTTGGATTTGTTGCAGAGATGAGGTCTCGCCAAGTTGCCCAGGCTAGTCTCAAACCCACAGGCTCAGGTAAATCTTCTCACCTCAGCCTCCCAAAGTGCTGGGATTATAAGCATGAGCCACTGTGCCTGACCTTTTCTCTTAATTAAAAAGACTTTTTTTTCTTCTTGAACTTTGACGCTTTGGGATATTTTCTGCACCTTAAAATTCTAGAAGCTTTTGATTTTCAGTTTAATTACACAGAATCAGGTGTATGTTTCAGAAGTGGCTCTGCATTTTGAAAATTGAACTCTAAAAGTATAAGAATGTGTTAGGCCAGGTGCAGAGGCTCAAGCCTGTAATCCCAGTACTCTGGGAGGATGAGATGAGAAGATTGCCTGAGTCCAGGGGTTCAAGACCAGCCTGGGCAACTTGGCGAGATCTCAACTCTACAATAAATCAAAAAATTAGCCGGGCATGGCAATGTGCACCTGTAGTTCAAGCTACGTGGAAGGCTGAGGTGGAAGGATCGCCGGAGCCCAGCAGGTCGAGGCTGCAGTGGCCATGAGCGTGCCACTGCACTCCAGTCTGGGTGACAGAGGGAGACTCCAACCAAAAAAAAAAGAGTATAAGACTGTGTCAAGGATAACAATAGAAAGTGTACTTTTGTATGAGCCTGAATAAGTTTCTACTCATTTGAAATGCTTATGAACTTCAGTTATTTAGTTTGTAAATTTAGCTATTTCTGATTTGTAGGTGCCAGAGAAATAGGTAAGGAAATGTATTATTTATGTTTTATTCATACTCTATCTTGTTACATAAAGGTGTTGAGTTGACTTATAAAAAACACCCACAAGAAATAGTGATTTTTAAAAAATAGAAATACAAAATACCAACGAAAGTAAAACTAGAAATATTGCTATAAATTGAATAAGTTGATCATAAAATTTGAGTTTCAGATGTAGCTGTAAGTTTCCTCACGCTGAAGTTAAAACAAACAAACCAACCCAACTCAATTTTTATTGAAGAAAAGCAAAAACACCAGTTTTCAATAGCAAGGCTGTAATTTCTTTTTTTTTTTTTTTTTGACTTGGAGTCTCACTCTGTCACCCAGACTGTAGTGCAGTGGCCGCTCCCGGCCACTGCAGCCTTGGCCTGCTGGGCTCCGGCGATCCTTCCGCCTCAGCCTTCCAAGTAGCTGGAACTACAGGCACGCGTTACCATGCCCGGCTGATTTTTTGATTTATTGTACAGATGAGTTCTCGCTGCCCAGGCGGGTCTTGAACCCGCGGGCTCAGGCAGTCCACTCACCTCAGCCTCCCAAAGGTGCAGGATTGCAGGCTGAGCCACCGAGCCCGGCTTGTAATTTCTTTTTTTTTTTTTTTTTTTTGCCAGTGGAAAAGGGTATTTAATTGTCTCTAGGGTGCTCCTGGGAGGGGGATTGCGGGACCTTTGGTAGAGCTCTGGCTAATGGAACCAACAGAGGTGCCCATCAGCCAGTGCCAGGCAGGGTGGCAACCCCAAGACCTGGCTGGGGACAGCCAACATTTGGAGCTGTTGCTTAAGACAATTTCTGCGACTGGTCAGTAAGGAATGTTGCCTTTGAATAGAGGAGAGGGAGCTACAGTTAGAGGGGGCGGGAGAAGGGGCCTGGGCTTGGGGCAGGGACTCCAAGGTCAGAAGGTTAGGAATGACAGGGAGTTGGTCACAAGGTCCTTCATGGCCGGGTGAGAGGAGAGTGTGGTGGTGGAGTCAAGTGGGAGAACCGTGGGCCGGCTCGATTCAGGCCAGCTTCAGGAACTTCTGCAGTGTGTTTTGCTCCACAGCTTCCACGAAGAGCTCATAGTCCTCACAGCACTGGTCTCCGTTGACAATCTGGGGTGGGGTGGCCCTGGGGTTGCCCACCAAGGCTCACATCTCATCCTGCAGGGCATTGTCCTGGGAGATGTCCACTAGTTGGCACTGGATGCGTTTCCCATCCAGGATGCGGGTCACCTTGCTCTGCTGTGACTTGATTTCGCGGGAGCCGGTGACCGACGTGCTGTAGACGCGCTGGCCGCTCATACTGCGGGTAGACGGGCGTGCCGACAGACGGAGGGGCAGCGGTAGCCGCAGCTGCCCTGCCGGGAGACGACGCCGCCACCCTGTAATTTCTAAATACACTTTCAGGTGACTTTGTATAGGGGAGGAGGTGCTGAGTGATGAGGAGGTCATGTTCTCTGAACTAATTTGCAGGAAATTAATACATTTTACATGTCACTTATAAGAGAGCGTCATTAAGTCTGAGGTAGTTTTCAGAAAATAGGATCCATGTATGAAACATTTAAGATAGAGTAGAGGAAACTTACCTTTTTATGTTGTTAAACGCAGTTTCTCAGCTTCAGAAGAGGGTTCTCTAATTCAACTTATTTGCCATCTGACCATTCATTGACTTGCTTCAAACAGCAGCACTAGTTAATACTTTTGGTAATTATCTGCTTCCTGTATTATAAAACTGTTTATGTGTTACTGTCAATTCAATCCAAATTCCCAGTTAAATGATTGAATTATTTTTCACTTTTCAGTTGGTTGATAGGAGCCAGATAAAATCAAGCTGATGGCATTTGGTAGAATAAACATACTCTGTTTATGCAGTCCACTTAGTCTTTGGACACTTACCATATTTATTCTGTCAATATTTTCTCAGTAAGTGGAGTTGCGTTGACGTGGATTATGTTTTAGTTGATTCATTGGTTTACTTTTGATGTAGTCTTCTTCCAAATAAAGATTATTTTTTATTTCTTTATTTTTTTGAGTCAGAGTCTCAGTAGCAAAGGCTAGAGTATAGTGACACACTCACGGCCACCTCAGCCTCGACCTGCTGGATTCAGGTGATCCTTCCGCTTCAGCCTTCCAAGTAGCTGGAACTACAGGCACATGCCACCATGTCCGGCTAAGTTTTTGATTTATTGTAGAGATGAGGTCTTGCCAAGTTGCCCAGCTTGGGCTCGAATCCATGGGCTCAGGCAATCCTCTCACTTCCGCCTCCCAAAGTGCTGGGATTATAGGCGTGAGCCACTGCACTCAGCTTCAAATAGAGATTCTTAAAAAAATTCTCTGTTAACTTTTTCTGGGGGGGAAATGTTGAGGGTTGTGATTTTGAGAATCACATTTATTGAATCAATTTATTCAATTTATAGCAATATTTCTAGTTTTACTTTCTCTGGTACTTTGTATTTCTATTTCTTTGTATAGTGGACTTACTATCCCCACTGTTGTTTCTCAAGGCTTAAACAAATTCTTTAAAAATATTTAGCTGTCTTTTAGGCATAGAAACTTTAGGCTTGGTAAATTTTATGACATTACTCTTTTCTTTCAGTGGTCAGACTTAGAAATGATTGATTGTAGCCGGGCTCGGTGGCTCAGCCTGTGATTCTGCGCTTTGGGAAGCTGAGGTGAGTGGATTGCCTGAGCCTGCGGGTTTGAGACTCGCCTGGGCAGCTTGACGAGACCTCATCTCTACAATAAATCAAAAAATCAGCCGGGCGTGGTAGCATGCGCCTGTAGTTCCAGCTACTTGGAAGGCTGGGGTGGAAGGATCCCCGGAGCCCAGCAGGTCAAGGCTGCGGTGGCCGGGAGCGGCCACTGCACTCCAGGCTGGGTGACAGAGTGAGACTCCAACTCAAAAAAAAAAAAAAAAAGGATTGATTGTCTCTTATGCTGTCACCCAGCTTTTGGACATCAGTAGCTGAATCATGTCCATGACTTTTCAAGCTTTTGTGTTTGTGCAAAGAATTCTGGACCCCCAATGTGACAGCGGTTCAGTGTTACTGACAGGACAGTTAATTGTCCTTTCACTCATCTTCCAATTTCCCCAACTTGTCAAGAAAATTTGACATGACTGCCTATTGCCTAATGAAATCCATGTGAGTTCTTGAATTCAGTTTAGGTAGAAAGTTTCCAATTTAAGCCAAAGAAGTCAAGATTTTTCTTAGGAGCTAAGTATTTACACATCGCCTCCCCACCACAAGAAAAAAGAAAAGAACAAGGAAAAAAAAGATGGAGATATTTCAGAGGTAGTATGAGGGGGACCCAAAAAATCCTGGAATTTATTTTTTTTTAAATGTGTATTTATTTTGACATGTTTAAATATCAGTCACCTTCAAAGTACTCTCTGTTTGATGCAGTACACCTATTAAGACACTTTTTTTTTTTTTTTTGAGTTGGGGTCTCACTCCATTGCCCAGGTTGGAGTGCAGCGGCACGCTCACGGCCACTGCAGCCTTGACCTGCTGGGCTCAGGTGATCCTTCTGCCTCTACCTTCCAAGTAGCTGGAACTACAGGCACACACCACCACGCCTGGCTAATTTTTTGATTTATTGTAGAGATGAGGTCTCATCAAGTTGCCCAGTCTGGTCTTGAATCCCTGGACTCAGGCAGTCCTCTCACCTTGACCTCCCAAAGTGCTGGGATTACAGGCATGAACCACTGCGCCCGGCCAAGACACTTTCAACTGCTCAAAATAGTTTTTGAACTCATTAATTTTAATGTCTTTTAGTGCTTCTGCTGTTTTTTATTTCACTTCTTCCACACTGGCAAAACATTTCCCTTTGAGGTCCTTTTTCACCCTGCGAAACAAAAAAAAGTCACTTGGGGTGAGATCTGGTGAATAAGGAGGGTAGGGCGTTTTTGGTTGAAAACTGCTGAACACTCACTGTGGTGTGGGAAGGTACATTCCTCAACCACTCATCACGAAATGGGCAAACATGTTGAAAGAATCTTAAAAAAAACTCATTGAAGCTGAACACAGCCTCTTACAACAATGCTAGCTGGCACACTGATGCCGACGGGTTGCTAGAACACTTACCTGGCAGGGGAAGCCTGTATTACAGGGTGCCCACCCTCCAAAAGATAATTTTGGGGTTTTTTTGGGTCCTCTTTGTATAAGTGCTTTTTTTTTTTTTGAGTTGGAGTCTCTTGCTCTGTCGCCTAGGCTGGAGTGGTCACCACAACCTCAACCTGCTGGGTTCAGGTGGTCTTTTCGCCTCAGCCTTCCAAGTAGCTGGAACTACAGTAACGTACCACCATGCCTAGCTAATTTTTTGGGGGGTTTATTGTAGAGATGAGGTCTCACCAAATTGCCCAGGCTGGTCTCGAACCTGTGGACTCAGGCAGTTCTCTCACCTCAGCCTCCCAAAGTGCTGGGGTTATAGGCGTGAGCCACTGCACCTAGCCTTTTTTTTTTTTTTTGAGTTGGAGTCTCACTCTGTCATCCAGACTGGAGTGCAGTGGCTGCTCCCGGCCACCGCAGCCTCGCCTGCTGGGCTCCGGCGATCCTTCTGCCTCAGCCTTCCGAGTAGCCGGAACTACAGCGTGCGCTACCACACCCAGCTAGTTTTTGATTTATTGTAGAGATGAGGTCTTACCTGCCCAGGTGGGTCTCGAACCCGTGGGCTCAGGCAGTCCACTCATCTCAGCCTCCCAAAGGCGCAGGATTACGGGCTGAGCCACCGAGCCCGGCTTTTTTTTTTTTTTTAAGTTGAGGTCTTATTCTGTTGCCCAGGCTGGGGTGCAGTGGCATAATCCCGGCTTACTGGAGTCTTGATCTCCTGGACTTAGACTTTCCTACCTCGGCTTCCTGAGCTAGGACTACAGGCTCACTCGCACCACCATGTTTAGCTAACTTTAAAATTTTTTTTTTTTTGTAGAGATGAAGTCTTGCTATGTTGCCTAGGCTGATCTTGAACTCCTGGACTCAAGTAATTCTCTCACCTCAGCCTTGCAAAGTGCTGCGATTGTAGGTGTGAGCCACTGGGTGTGGCCCCAAGTACTTTTAAGTGAGCTGAACAATGATGAAATTATAGGATAAAGTATGTAAATTACTATAACTTAGCTGTTGTTTATGCCAGTCTGAGACTTCACCTTGGAAAGTTTGTGGGACAGTGACTGATTAAGTTCACCTTCGTTCTTTAGAATGTTGCCATGGGATAGTTGTTTCCTTGGTAAGCTACAGGAATTGAGCAAAAGAGATCCATACACATTTTTCCCTAGTTATACATTCTTAACTGAATACCATGATTATACCTCAGCTGAACAGTGACAGTACATTTGGAATTCTGAAGATTTATATTGCCATATTGAGTTTTAACTTTGGAGGGGAAAATGATGTACAAATGTCACAAGAAACACAAGATGTCATCTCTATCATGTATAAATTGGCAGTGGGAGGCCAAATGAGCACTTTTAATTTTTAAAAAATTCTCTTTTTAAAACTATAAGCAGTAGAAAACTTGCTAATTGTGGTTTGGTTGTTTAATTTTGATGGTCCTTTCCTTTATCCTTAATTCTATGTGAATCTGGGAAGATTTCTTTGTAGTAGCATAATTTTATTGTGACCTTTTGAATGAAATAAAAGTCCTGGGTATTAGGAGTAGTGTGGAAGAAAGTGCAGAAGTGAGAAAATGTAATAAAGGAGATTTGATTGGGATAAAGGAAGCTTAGGGCAGAGTAAGAGATGACCATTTAGCTGGTTTAGTTAACCTAGTAGAAGATGCTGAGTCAGTGTGAAACAATAAGGACCCAAAAATAAGCAATATAGGGAGCCTAGTGGACAAGAATAATGAAATCGGATGGCTGAAAATGGGAAACTAGTCTCGTAATAGCCGTGCAAGCGGAGCTATTCAAACAGAGAAGAGAGTTCTTTGGTATGATTCAGTAGTCAAGTCTGATCTCACAGTATCTCCCTGGGTGCATATGAGTTGCCATAGAAGGGTCTGACAATGAAGTGGCGGCAGGAGGATAGAAAGTGGTGTCAGAGTGAGCATGAAAAAGCCGGAGGGGCGAGGGGTGAAACCTGGGATGTGTGCTGAGAAGGGTGATCTGATGTGTATTCTCCAGGAAAAGGGAATATGTGATGAGAAACGGAGATGTGGAGGAATTCAGATGATGCAGCTGATCTCTGAAAGGTTACTGGGCCTTTTGCGGGTTGTTTTTCCTTAGAATGGGAGGAGTTAGTCCTTGAGGGTGAGGACTTTACACAGGTTTCCATCTTTGAATGGAAATGGTTGAAGAAAATTGAGCAGCCATGCAGCCATCCTGCTGTTTGGGGCGGCACAAAGCAAATTAAGTAGAAATAAACCCTTATCTTTATGAACCTATTATACAATAGGTTAGTAAACAATTAAGTACTTGCTGGATATTGTTCAAAGGAATATACAATTAAAAAAATAATTTATGTGATATTAACCAAGGTCTAGGTTCATTTGACATAACTTCACTGAAAGCTAATTTAACTGAGAACATAATATATCCTGTTTGGCAACTGTGTACATTTTATTTTATTTATTTATTTCTTTATTTTGAGTTGAAGTCTCTTACTCTGCCGCCCAGGCTAGAGTACAGTGGCACACTCATGGCCACTGCAGCTTCACCCTGCTGGGGTCAGGTGATCCTTCCACCTCAGCCTCTCAACTAGCTGGAACTACAGGCACGCGCCACCACGCCATGCTAATTTTTGGATTTAATATAGAGATGAGGTCTCACCAAGTTACCCAAGCTGGTCTTGAACCCATGGGTTCAGGCAGTCCTCTCACATCTGTCTCCCAAAGTGCTGGGATTATAGGCGTGAGCCACTGCGCCCAGCCACCATGTATGTTTTAATAGCAAACAAACATAGAATACATACACTTAAAGAGAAAATGAAAGAGGCAGAATGGCACTTGCAGAGTGGCAAAGGTAAGAATACGTAAGAACTCTACTATGACTTGACTTCTAGGTTGTATGTGTGTGTGTGAGAGAGAGAGAGAGAGAGAGATAGTGTTGTGGTTTTCAGTGTGTTTATACAAATATGAAATACCTGCTGAACAAGTTTTGAGATTTTTGACTAAGTGGGATAATTACTGGTAGATCACACCAAAAGGTTTTTATTACTATGGGAAGATAAAGTGCTACTACTTTCTTCGTAATTAGGCATGCCTTATGCCTCCTAACCCATAGCTCTACTGGATCTTCTAATATTATTATTTAGCCCTTGCAATGGAACAGAATGCCTCCTTTGTGCAATGGGCAGATTTTTCTCTGAGATTCTGGTTTAGTAAATCCGCACATATACACTTCCTTTTCTTAGCTTTGAAAAATAAGCAATTTTTGCATTAATGCTTTTCATTTTTGTACGTTCAGTTGAATTCACAGAAAGTGTCTGGGATTAGTTTATTTTCTTTTAAGTCAGTGGTTCCCTCACATGACTCTAGGCAAAGCATTCACAGGGAACGTGGAATGAATTTTTCCATAAATCAAAAAGTGTTTACTCAAAAAGACTGTCCTTAGTTGGAGACTTTTTCCTTTGTACAATTTTGGTGTTAGGGCGTATACTTATTTTTTCAGGGAAAGATTGTTTTTTACTTGCTAAAATTGTAGGAGGAAATTTTGCTGTTATTTGAGATTGAAATGTTTGGAAACCACTGTTTTAAAACTCCTTGATCATAGACTGGAACCTTTAAATGCTCAGTATATCAAGAGACTCTCCTAAGCTGTAACCTCCTGCCTGCTTGCTTAGGTTACTTTATACGCAGTGACTATATGAACCTAACTTATCTGACATTCCACTCTGCCCGTTAAGTGGGTTTCTGTCAATCACGGGCAGTCAGGTTACAGCTCACGAAAGGCACCTACACAAAATATATAGTAAATATGAGGTAGGGATATATGAAATATAGTGAACTAAACACTACTTTTACAGCAAGTATGGCTTTTTAAGTTTCTTGGTTTCTTGCGTCTCTCAATAGCATGCTCTTAACCTAAGTCCATGGTATAAAGCCGAAATGGATAGGAATCTGGGTCAGCTTCCTCTTAAAGTGTATACTTTCTGGTCTAGCTTTTGTTAGGTTATGCTGTGATAATAAACACTTCCAAACTCTCAGTGGCTTTTGGTGAGGAGGCTTTATTTCTTTGTCTGGTTACGTGTTACCTGTGGGAGCTGCAGCTCTCCATGTGTCTGTCCTGGAACTCATTCTGAAGCAGTGGCGACTGCCTAGGACATGCTATTGTCAGGACAGAGGAGAAGAGGAGACATAGCCGAATTGCTCCTGCTTGTAGGTGTCTCGCTGCTTTTGTTCCATTATTTCCTTCAACTGATCCACAGTTGTTTTCCAAAGAGGCTGTAACAGTTCACACTGTTTACACAAAGCAGGTCACATGGCCAGACCTGCCTCTAGTGGAGATGAGGAAGTGTATTTATCCCCTGGTCCCTGCAAATAATGCGCCACAGGCAGAGTTGATGACCCTGCTATCGCAGGGGAGCAATGACCGGGAGTAAGAGTAAAACCCACTGCAATATCGTTCGTACTGAAGCGCTCTTGTAATGTATATGCACAACTTTAAGAAAATAATAAAGACCGAGGTACTCATCACCAAGCTTAAAAATGTAACCAATTCCTTTGTGGCTCCCTGTGTGTTTTACACTTCCCCAACTGTAACCACTTCCATGAAATTTGTGTTTATCATACCTTTCTTATATGCCACGATTTTTCCTTCCTTATAGATTAATTCTTTTTTTTTTTTGCTAATATGAACAATGCTACCAAGAATATTCTCTTATGTGTCTTCTGGTATACAGTGCATGAGTTTCTTCAGGGTCCATACTTGGGGTGGAATTGCTGGATTGTGGGGACATGTCCCTCAGTTTCAGGAGATAACACCAAATTGTTTACTCAAGTGGTTGTAACAGTATTTTTTGTTTTGTTTTGTTTTTGAGTTGGAGTCTTACTCTGTCACCCCGACTGGAGTGCAGTGGCCGCTCTCGGCCACCGCAGCCTCGACCTGCTGGGCTCTGGCAATCCTTCCGCTTCAGCCTTCCAAGTAGCTGGAACTACAGGCGTGCACTACCATGCCCAGCTACTTTTTTGATTATTGTAGAGATGAGGGCTTGCCAAGTTGCCCAGGTGGGTCTCGAACCCGCCGAGCTCAGGCAATTCACTCACCTCAGCCTCCCAAAGTGCTGGGATTACAGGCTGAGCCACCAAGCCCGGCTTGGTTGTAATAGTTTATACTTGCTCTGGTAGTAGTGTTTTATGTTTTCTTGTTCACACATGAAAGCTGACAGTATTGAATTTTTGGTCTAATGAGTGTAAATCAGATTCGGTTTTGAGTGTATTTGGAGGTGCTTCTCAACTTTAATGTGTCCATGAATCATTTAGGATACTATTAAAAGTTGTTGTCATTGTTGTTGCTTTGAGTCAGAGATTCACTCTGTTGTTCAGACTGGAGTGCACTAGCACGGTCATAGCTCACCGTAGCCTCAACCTCCTGGGCACAAGTGATCCTTCTGCCTCAGCCTGCAGGTGGCTGGGACTACAGGAATGTACTACAACTCCTAGCTAATTTTTTTGATTTTTTTTTTATAGAGGTGAGGTCTCACTGTATTGCTCAGGCTGGTCTTGAGCTCCTGGGCTCAAGTGATCTTCTTGCCTCGGTCTTGCCTCCCAAAGTGCTGGGATTACAGGTGTGAGCCACTACACCCAGCATAGGTTTTGATTCAGTAGGTTGGGTTAGGGGTGATAGCTGACTGATTCTGCATTTCATGCAAGCTCCCAGGTGATGCCAGTGCTGTTGGACTACAGACCACCCATACTTTGGTACCAAAAGTCTAAGACCTAAAGTAGAGTCTTGCATCGCTTAACAATGGGTCTTAACAATGGGGTTCATTCTGAGAAATGCATTGTTAGGCGATTTCATCATTGTGAGAACATCAGAGTGTGCTTACACAAACCTAGATGGCTTAGCCTATTCCACACCTAGGCTATATGGTATAATCTATTGCTCCCAGGCTACACATCTGGACAGCATGTGACTGTCCGAATACCGTAGGCAATTGTAGCACTATGGTAAGTAGTTGTATATCTAAACTTACCTAAACATGGAAAAGGTACAGTAAAAATGTCATATAAAAGGTAAAAAATAGGCCAGTCTCGGTTGCTCAGCCTGTAATCCCAGCACTTTGAGAACCCGAGGTGAGTGGATTGCCTGAGACTGTGGGTTTGAGACCAACTCGGGCAATTTGGCGACACCTTGTCTCTGCAATAAATACAAAACTAGCTGGGCATGGTAGCATGTGCCTGTTGTTTCAGCTACTTGGAAGACTGAGACAGAAGGATCGCTGGAGCCCAGCAGATCGACGCTGGGGTGGCCATGAGTATGCCACTCTACTCCAGCCTGGGCTACAGAATGAAACTCCAACTCAAAAAAAAAAAAAAAACAACTAAAATACAGTATGCCTATACGGGACATATACTATATGGGACACTGAACATGAATGGAACTTGCAGGACTGGAGGGTGTTCTGGGTGAGTCAGTGAGTGAGTATGAGTGAATGTGAAGGCCTAGGACATCACTGTACACTACTACAGACTTAAATTTTTTATTTTTCCCAAGATTAGTATTTTTATTTATTTGTTTTTATTATTTTTTATTTTATTTTAAAGATGTGGAGTACAATTCAGGATTAGGTATACAAGTGGTCATCATACAGGTAAAGTCTGGGCCTCCCTTTGGTCCCCATTTTGCCTGCTTTGAGATCAGGTGCCCTTATTGATGTTGTGTCCTCCTGCTTCCACCCCCGACAATATCCCACTATTGCTAATCTCTTTCTTGTAGTATTATGGTAAATGTTCAGGGTCTGCTTATGAGTGAGAACATGTGGTACTCTGTTCTTTGTTTCTGTCATACATCACTGAGTATGATAGACTCTAAATACATCCACGTTGCTGCGAAGTCCATATGTTTGTTCTTTATGGCTGCATTAATATTCCATTGTGTATATGCACCACATTTTTTTTAGTCCAGTCCAGTTTCAATGGGCAGCACAGTTGGTTCCATGTTTTTGCCATTGCGTATAGGCTGCAATAAACATGCATGTGCAGGTATCTTTTTTGTAGAATGATTTGAGTTTCTCTGGGTATATTCCCAGTAGTGGGATTGCTGGATCATATGGAAGGTCAATTTCTAATTTTTTTAGAAATCACCATACTGTTTTTCAAAGAGTTTGCACTAGTTTGTGCTCCCACCAGCAGTATAGAAGCGTTCCTTTTTCTCCGCATCCTTGCTAGCATCTGTTGTTTGTTTTATGAATCATGGCCATTCTTACTGGGGTTAGATGGTATCTCAATATAGTTTTGATTTGCATTTCTCTGATGAGGAGTAAGGCTGAGCACTTTTTCATGTGTCTGTTGGCTGCCCGTGTATCTTCTTTTGAGAAGAGTCTATTCGTGTCTTTTGTCCATTCTTTTTTTTTTTTTTAGTTGGAATCTCCCTCTGTCACTCAGTTTGGAGTGCAGTGGCATGCTCATGGCCACAGTAGCTTCAACTTACTGGGCTCAGGTGATCCTTCCGCCTCAGCCTTCCAAGTAGCTGGAATTACAGGCATGCGCCATCACACTCGGCTAACTTGTTGATTTAATGTAGAGATGAGGTCTAGCTAAGTTGCCCAGGCTAGTCTGGAACCCGTGGCCTCCCAAAGTGCTGGAATTATAGACGTGAGTCACTGTGCCCAGCTCTTTTGTCTACTTTTTAATGTGGTGTTTGTTTTTTTCCTTTCAGCAGTTTTGAGTTCCTTGTAGATCCTGGATGTTAGGCCTTTGTCAGATTTACAGTTGACAAATATTTTTTCCTATTCTGTTGGTTGTCTTCCCACTCTCTTGATGATTTCTCTTTTTTTTTTTTTTGAGTTGGAATCTCACTCGGTTGCCCAGACTGGAGTGCAGTGGCCGCTCCCGGCCACCGCAGCCTCACCTACTGGGCTCCAGCGATCCCTCCGCCTCAGCATTCTGAGTAGCCAGAATTATAGGCATGTGCTACCATGCCCGGCTGATTTTTTGATTTATTGTAGAGATGAGGTCTCGCTGCCCAGGCGGGTCTCGAACCCACGGGCTCAGGCAATCCACTCACCTCAGCCTCCCAAAGGCACGGGATTACAGGCTGAGCCACCGAGCCCGTCTTTAGCTCCCACTTATAAGTGAGAACATGTGATATTTGATTTTTCATTCCTGTATTACTTCACTTAGGATGGTGGTCTCCAATTCCATCCAAGTTGCTGCAAAATACATTATTTCATTCTTTTTAATGACTGAATAGTATTCCATGGTGTATGTGCATGTGTGTGTGTGTGTATGTATACACACACACTACATATATGTCTGCATACACATGTGCCACATTTTCATTATATACTGATCAGTTGATGGACATTTAGGTTGAGTCCACATCTTTGCAATTGTGAATTGTACTGTGATAAACATACAAGTGCAGGTGTCTTTTTTGTATAATGACCTATGCTGCATTGGGTAGATACCAAGTAGAGGGATTGCTGTATCAAATGGTTAATCTCCTTTTTTTTTTTTTTTTTGGGAGTTGGAGTCTTACTCTGTCTCCCAGGCTGGAGTGCAGTGGCATGCTCACAGCTATCACAGCCTCTACCTGCTGGGCTCAGGCTGTCCTTCCACCTCAGCCTTCCAAATAGCTGGAGCTAGACACGTGCCACCATCCCGGCTAATTTTTTGAATTATTGTAGAGATGAGGTCTCACCAAGTTGCTCAGGCTGGTCTCAAACCCCTGGACTCAGGCAATCCTCTCACCTCAGCCTCCCAAAGTGCTGGGATTACAGGGTTGAGCCATCACGCCCAGCCTAGAATAGCTTTGAAAGCAACAGTACTGGGAACAACAATTCTTAGTCTAGCTTGGCAGGTAGGCAGTCCAGTTGGGCGGTGGACTCATCCATTCGTTATCATATCAGTGCCTGTTTTTTGATCTTGAATGCCCTTGGAGGATAAGACAGGTCTGGGCGTTTCTCAGAAACACCTAAGTCCTTTAGACCCATTGTGATAGATGGCTCCCGAAGGCCTCGCAGCTATGGCAGCAGTTGTCCAAATAATCAGATTGTCCACCTGGACCCAGAAGCCTCTGTGCCCATCATTGTCAGACTAGCACAGTGTGTGTCTGTATCTCATAGTTAAAGTCTTTGGAGAGGATCTAGTCACTGACCTGTTAGTTATGGGCCTACTCTGGGGCTATGGGCCAGAGCAGACTTTGAGAACCATGAATAGACAGTTCAGGGCATTAAATTAGTATACCACAAGCTTTCTTTTTGCTGGCTTGCAAAATAGAGGCTTAAGTGATTATTCATAATCTCCTTTTGGTTTGGTTATTCCTAAATAGCAGAAGGATTCTGTTCCTAAATCCATTAAAGATGGATATTTTTATATTGAACCTACAAATGTGGCTCCAACTCATTTTTATATATGAAATAAATGTCCTTTGTAGTATTTAAGATACCTACTAAGGTTTTTTTTTCCAGTAAACACCATTGTCTCTTCATATTTTAATAACAAATGTATACTATATTGAATTGTAAATAAAGTAATATGAGTTATTATTTAATGTTTAAAGTGTAATGCCATATACCTTACCTTTTGTTGAATATTGACATATGCAAAGGGTTGTAGAAATTTAATTCTAAGTCTTCTTTATAGTAATGGAAACCAGTACTTTATTTAATAAATTTGTCCACTGGAGAACTTCAGAGTCATTTGAAGACCTTACATGGGTATTGATTTCATAAAGAATGCAAAAATAGGAAACACTTTTAACTAAAATTGAATACAAAAGATAGTTCTGTATTATATTTCTGAACACAAAGCAGTTGTATGGCACAAAGCAGTTACGTTTTAAGCCCACAGAGTATAATATCAGTACTTGGGGTTGGTTTTTTTGGAGGGGGTGAGAAAGCAGGAGTTTATTAAGAATACAAAAAGGCTCCCAAGCGGGAGGGGACCCAAAAGAGGGCGGCCCGGGGTTGGTTTTAATAACATGCATGTTTTATACCTTTACGAGAATTTAAGTATAAATAGTTAATCTGATATTTTTAAATTATTTTGTTTTATTTTTTCAGATCTAATCCCTCGGTGGAACTTCTTAACATCCTTCATTAGTGGAAATATTTTCTATACAATGAAGTCAACAACTTAAATTACAGCCGTGTTTGTGTGGCTCTGATTCATCTGCTGTGGTTCATGAAACTTGAGATCTAAGGAGTGCAGGGTCTTTTGCGATGACAATATGACTAATAGTAAAGGAAGATCCGTTACTAATAAAACAAGTGGTGGTCCAAGTAGTGGAGGCAGCTTTGTAGATTGGACTTTACAGTTAAATGCAATTCAATCTGATAAGTTTTTAAACTTACTGTTGAGTATGGTTCCAGTAATTTACCAGAAAAACCAGGAAGACAGGCACAAAAAAGCAAATGGCATTTGGCAAGATGGATTATCAACTGCAGCACAGACTTTTAGTAATAGATCTGAGCAACACATGGAGTATCACAGTTTCTCAGAGCAGTCTTTTCATGCCAATAATGGGCACGCATCATCGAGCTGTAGCCAGAAGTATGACGATTATGCCAACTATAATTACTGTGATGGAAGGGAGACTTCAGAAACCACTGCCATGTTACAAGATGAAGATCTCTCTAGTGATGGCGAGGGAGACGCAATTGTGGAAGTGAACCCAAAATTACCAAAGGAATCCAGTGGCATCATGGCATTGCAAATCCTTGTGCCCTTTTTGCTCGCTGGTTTTGGAACAGTTTCAGCTGGCATGGTTTTGGATATAGTACAGGTGGGTTTTCATCTTTTTTAACTTCGCTGTCTTTTTTTTGTTATTCCATTCTTGTTTCAAATTCTATATGTAGGTTACTAATCTCAACCATTTACTTTAGATTTAGTTTTTCCCCTGTAAGATGAACAGATGCTGATTCTGGTAGAGAATCTGCTGTTTCTAGGTGGGAGTTTTTCTTTCTTTTCCTTTAGGAGTTCTAAAAAAAAAATAGTTATGACCATAAAGTAATTCTTCTTTATAGACCCCAAAATAGATTGACTCAAAGAGAAACCTAAAAAATGTTCTGTTTAAATACTTCCTTAATTTATAAAATAAAAATTAATATATACTCATCAGAATGAACTCAAACAATAGAGAGTATTAATTAAAAAAGGAAGAGTTTCCCTATTTCTCATCTTTAAACAAAAACTCTCCTCCTTTCTAGAGGTTACTACTGTTCAGAGTTTGTTATGTAGACTTGCAGACTTTCTTCTATGCTTACATATATACATATGTGAGAGTGTTTTTCAAAAATAAAAATGAAATGCTATATATATATATATTTCTGTAACTTATTTTCATTGCTTAATAATACATCTTTCCAAAGTGGTACACAAAGATTTTCTGCATTTTAAAATGAGTGCTTGATACACCACTGTATGTATATACCAAAATTTACTTATTCATTCTTCCATGCTGGTGCTTTACTAAATATCCTTATAAATATATCTTTATATACTTATACTAATATTTTCATAGCATAGACTTAAAAAATGAGATGCTGGGTATTATAGTATGTGTTTAAAATTTTATAGATATTGTTAAGTTGCTGTTCCAAAAGTTTGTATTAATTTGTACTCCTATTGTCAAAATGAAAGTACTTTTATTTTTTTCACACTGTTATTGACAATTCAGGTTTCTTGGTCTTTTTTATTTTTGCCAAATGGCAGGAAAATGTTATTATGTTTTAATTAACATTTATTATTAATGTCTAGAATCTTTTCATATGTTTACTGGCCATTCTTATTTTCTTCTATGAATTACTTTTTTGTATCTTTCATCCATTTTTAAAATTTATATGCTTCATATTGGTTTATAGGAGTTATTAATGTACTATAGCTACAAAATAACCTATGATATAATTATCTTTCTAAAGTAATTAGTTGCTGAAATATAACATTCTATTACTATTAATTTTCTTTTCTGTTTTTCTTATTTTATTTATTTACTTTACTTATTTACTTTCTCTATAGCTCACTTTACTTAATAATCAAAAAATGGCTACAGATCAATTTTCTCATCCATAAAATTAAGACATAAATTATAATTCATAAGGTTATGATAACATATATACAAATTTTAGAACAGTCACTAATTTCATTGGTACTTAATAATGCTATTTGTTGTATTAACCTTTGTTATATTTTTTAAAAACGATCCAAAATTCAGTGAATTAAAGCCCCTATTTTTTTTTTGAATCAGTCTCACTCTGTCACCCAGGCTGGAGTGCAGTGGCACGCTCACGGCCACCGCAGCCTCAACCTGCTGGACTCAGACTCTCCTTTCTGCCTCAGCCATCCAAGTAGCTGGAAATACAGGCATATGTCACCACGCTCAGCTAATTTTTTGATCTATTGTAGAGATGAAGAGATGAGATCTCACCAAGTCTCCCAGGCTGGTCTCAAACCTGTAGGCTCAGGCAACCCTCTCACCTCGGCCTCCCAAAGTGCTGGGATTATAGGCGTGAGCCACCGCGCCCGGCCAAAACAACTATTTATTTAATTCATTATTTGGGTTGGTTGGTTAGTTTTTCTGGTCTCAGATGGTTCAGTTTTTCTTTCCTGGGATCTCTCATGCCATCGGGTCAAATAATGAATTGGTGGGTGACTGGATGATCTAGGAGGGCCTAACTTGTCTGTTTATTAGCAGGTTGCTTGCCAGGGCAACGGGATGACTGGGGAATAAGTCTCTCATCTTTCAGGAGGCCAGATCAGACTGCTTTACACGTAGTTTGCAAGAGCAGCAAGAGAGGGCAAGCCTCTCTATGAAAGCGTTTTCCAATCTTTTTAAAATTTCTTTTTTATTTTGAAGATGTGGGGTACAAATCAGGATTGGGTACATAAGTGGACTATGTACAGGTGAAGTTTGGGCCTCCCACTGGACCTTAGTTTACCTGGATTGAGATCATGTACCCTTATTTTTTTTAATTTATTTATTTTGAGTCGGAATCTCACTCTGTTGCCCAGGCTGGAAGGCAGTGACATGCTCACAGCCACCACAGCCTCGACCTGCTGGGCTCCGGCGATCCTTCTGCCTCAGCCTTCCAGGTAGCTGGAACTACAGGTGTGTGCCACCATGCCTGGCTGATTTTTTGATTTATTGTAGGGACGAGGTCTCACCCTGTTGCTCAGGGTAGTCTCAAACCCACGAGCTCAGGAAATCCTCTCACCTTCGCCTCCCAAAGTGCTGGGATTATAGGGGTGAGCCTCTGTGCCCGGCAGTTGCACCCTTGTTGGTGTTGTGTTCCCCTCCTCCCCTGGCAGTGTCCCACTACTGCCAATTCCTTTCTTTTAGAATTATGATAGGTGTTCAGGGTCCACTTATGAGTGAGAACATGTGGGATCAGTTCTTTGTTTCTGTGATAGTTCACTGAGTATGATAGACTCTAAATCATTCAAGTTGCCATGAAGTCCATAGTTGTGTCCTCCTTTCTGGCTGCATAATATTCCATTCTGTATATGTACCACATTTTTTTATCCAGTCCACTTTTGATGAGCCACACATTTGGTTCCATGTTTTTGCTATTGTGAATTGTACTGCAGCAAACATACTTGCACAGGTATCTTTTTTGTAGAATTTGAGTTTCTCCAGGTATATTCCCAGAAGCGTGGGGTTACTGGGTCATGTGGAAGGTCAATTTCTAGTTCTTTTAGAAATTGCCGCACTGTTTTCCATGGAGGTTGAACTAGTTTGAATTCCCACCAATAGTATAGAAGCGTTCCCTTTTTCCACATTCTTGCCAGCATCTGTTGTTTTTTGTGTTATTGATGATGACCATTCTTCTGGAGTTAGGTGGTATCTCAAGGTGGTTTTGATTTGCATTTCTCATGTGAGGCTGAGCATTTTTTCATGTGTCTGTTGGCTGTTTGTCTTTTAAGAAGTGTCTATTCGTGTCTTTTGCCCTCGTTTTTTTTTGAGTCGGAGTCTCACTGTGTCGCCCAGACTGGAGGGCAGCGGCCGCTCCCGGCCACCGCAGCCTCGACCTGCCGGGCTCCGGCGAGCCTTCTGCCCCCGCCTTCCGAGTAGCCGGAATTATAGACCCGGCTGATTTTTGATTTATTGTCGAGATGAGGTCTCACCAAGGTGCCCAGGCAGGTCTCGCGGGCTCAGGCAGTCCACTCACCTCGGCCTCCCAAAGTGCAGGATTACAGGCTGAGCCACCGAGCCCGGCCAAGGGGTCCTGTTTCAGTCCTCTGCACTGGACAGCCAGCTTTCCCAGCCCCATCCACCGACCCAGTGGTCGCTGGTGGGGGCTTTGTCAAAGATGAGTTGGCTGAGGAACTGACGCTTTTCATTTGTCAGGCAGAGACAGGTGGGTTCTGAGAAAGTGCCAGACGGTAGCTGCCGCGTGCCCTTGCCGTTCGTTGTTTGCTCTCGAAAAGGCTCTCGGGTCGTTTGTGACTCTCAGACACTGTTCAACAGATAACACTTCTATCTAGATGGAAACTGCACAGAAATAGAAGCATGTTCTTACCACTGGATGGAGAAGGAATGTAAAAGGAACTATACTGAAGTACATTGACTTTTTAAATGGATAGTAATACCAGAGGGAGATCAAACCTATGCCGCTTGATGTATGATTTTTTAAAGATACGGCATTTTTTTGTTATAAAGATGGGGGGTACAATTCAGGGTTAGGTATACATACATTGATTATACAGGTACTCTTGTTGATGAGGTATGCTCCTCCCGACAGGCAGTTGTTTTAAGTTATTATAGTAGTATCACAGCTGCTGCAACAATAAACTGTTTTTTGGTTGACTTTGTAAAAATATACCTCTTATTCTGAAGAAACACTTGACATTTAGCTACAGAATGGTAGCATCAATAGGAACAGTTAGAATATAGATTGCCAGAATATTTTCATAGCTCATTGTGTACATTCTTCTGGTGTCATGTTTATTTCTTGATTTGAAAGAATAGCACATGTATAGTTGGAAAAAGTTCCTTTCTCTGATTTTGTGAACTTTTACCATGTTAGCCCAAGGATTTTGTGTTAAATTTAGTGTTAATAATCATAACAGTGTAATGTGTTTCAACAGATTTTGTTTGAATGTGCTTTTTAAAACTTTTTAATTGTGAAATTTAATACATCTAGAGTATACAAAACAAAAACATAGAACTCAGTGGGTTTCATGATATGAACAACTATACAACGGTCATCTAACTCCAGGAACAGAATCTTACCAACACTGCTTCATTAGGCTTCCTTGTGCCTTCATTCGGCTGCTCCCCCTTTTTTAATCCCCCATCACCAAAGGTAATCACTAATCTGATTTTATGATATTTTATGATAAGCACCCCCTCACTTGTCTTTATAAGTGTGCATCCCAAAACACCACAGTTTGGTTTTACTTGATTATTTTAAAACTATATGTAATATAAGTATAGCATATATGTTCCTTTGTGCCTGGCTGGTTAGCTGACTGGCTTGCTTATTTATTTATTTACTTATGTTTTAAAGGTGTCGGGTACAATTCAGGATTAGGTAACAAGTGGTCATCATGCAGGTAATGTTTGGGCCTCAATTTGATCCCCACTTTACCTTGTTTGAGATCAGATACCCTTACTGATGTTTTGTCCTTACCCCCCTCCCCTGGCAATATCCTGCTACTGCCAATCCCTTTCTTATATTATTATGGTATGTGTTCAGGGTTTGCTATAAATGAGAACATATGGTACTCAGTTCTTTGTGTCTGTGATAGGTAACTGAGTTTTATAGACTCTAAGTCTATCCAATTTGCTATGAAGTCCATATGTTTGTCCTTCTTTATGGCTGCACAATATTCCATCATGTATATGCATCACATTTTTTAGATCCAGTTCAGTTTCAATGGGCAGCACGGTTGGTTCCTTGTTTTTGCCATTGTGAATAGGCTGCCATAATATGCGTATGCAGATATCTTTTTTGTAGAATGATTGGAGTTCCTCTGGGTATATTCCCAGTAAGGAGATTGCTGGGTCACATGGAAGGTCAATTTCTAGTTCTTTTAGAAATCACCACACTGGTTTCCATAAGGATTTAACTAGTTT
Source organism: Carlito syrichta (assembly GCF_000164805.1). Taxonomy (NCBI): domain Eukaryota; kingdom Metazoa; phylum Chordata; class Mammalia; order Primates; family Tarsiidae; genus Carlito; species Carlito syrichta. The sequence continues at coordinate 350,655 of NW_007250845.1, forward strand.
GCATTCCCACCAGCAGTGTAGAAGTGGTCTCTTGTCTCCGAATCCTCACCAACATCTGTTGTTTTTTCTTTTATTAATGATGACCATTCTTACTGGGGTTAGGTGGTATCTCAATGTGGTTTTGATTTGCATGTCTGATAATTAGTGAGGCTAAGCACTTCTCCATGTTTCTGTTGGCTACCCATATATCTTCTTTTGAGAAGTGTCTGGTCATGTCTTTTGCCCACTTTTTTTTTTTAAATCAATATATATATATTTTTTTGAGTTGGGGTCTCACTCCGTCACCCAGACTGGAGTGCAGTGGCCGCTCCCGGCCACCACAGCCTCGATCTGCTGGGCTCCAGCGATCCTTCCGCTTCAGCCTTCCGAGTAGCTGGAACTACAGGCACACGCTACCACGCCTGGCTGATATATTTTTTTTTTAATTTATTGAGAGATGAGGTCTCGCCAAGTTGCCCAGGTGGGTCTCGAACCTGTCGGCTCAGGCAGTCCACTCACCTCAGCCTCCCAAAGCACTGGGATTACCGGCTGAGCCACCGAGCCTGGCTAATCAATATTTTTTATTATGATATTGTGGGGTACAGTTAAAGGTTAGGTATACAAATATGCTTTGTTAAGGCACCCTTGTTGATAAGAGGTGTCTCCCCATCCCCAGACAGATATTTACTACCATTAA
>NW_007250845.1:351670-353064 GCF_000164805.1 Carlito syrichta
CTCTCCAGCAACTGTTATTTTTTTGAGTTATTGATAATTGCCACTCTGACTGGAGTTAGGTGGTATCTCAGTGTGGCTTTGATTTGCATCTCCCTGATGATTAATGAGGTTGAACATTTCTTCATGTGTCTGTTGGTTGCTTGGATGTCTTCCTTTGAGAAATGTCTGTTCATATCTTTTGCCCATTTTATAATGGGGTTGTTTGTTTTTTTCTTTTCAGCACGTTTGAGTTCCTTGTAGATCCAAGATGTTAAGCCTTTGTCAGATCTGGAGTTGGCAAATACTTTTTCCCGGTCTGTAGTCTGTCTCCCTGCTCTCTTGATGGTTTCTTTGGCTTTGCAGAAGCTTGCCAGTTTAATGAGGTCCCACTTGTCTATCTTATCTCTTATGGCCTGTGGGTTTTGGGTTTTGTTCAGGAATTGGATGCCAGTTCCAATTTCCATGAGGGTATGTCCTTCATTTTCTAAGGTTCTTATGTTTTGAGGTTTTAAATTTAGGTCTCTTATCCATTTAGAGTTAATTTTTGTATATGTGGATAGATATGGGTCCTGTTTCAATCTTCTGCATGTGGTCAGCCAGTTTTCCCAGCACGATTTACTGAATAGGTTCTCCTCTCCCCAGTGGTGGGTGGTGGAGGCTTTGTCGAAGATGAGTTGGTTGAGAAATTGAGGTTTTGCTTCTGAAATCTCAATTCTATTCCACTGGTCTATATGCCTGTCCCTGTACCAATACCAAGCTGTTTTGATTATTGTAGCTTTATAGTAAAGTTTGAAGTCTGGTAATGTGATGCCACCTGCCTTTTTTTTTTTTTGCTGAGGATTGTTGTGGCTATTCTTGGTCGTTTGTGTTTCCATATGAATTCCTGTGTTGTTTTTTCTAGGTCTGAGAAGAATGTTGCTGGTAATTTGATAAGTATTGCATTAAGTCTGTAGATTGCCTTAGGTAAGATGGACATCTTCACATTGTTGATTCTTCCAATCCATGAGCATGGGATATTTTTCCACTTGTTTGTGTCATCTTTGATTTCTTTGAGCAGTGTTTTGTAGTTTTCATTGTAAAGGTCTTTCACGTTTCTGGTTAGGAAGATGCCAAGGTATTTCATTTTCTTTTGTGGCTATTGAGAATGGAATTGTGGTTTTCATTTGGGTTTCTGTTTGTTTGCTATTGGTGTAAAGAAATGCGATTGTCTTTTGCACATTTATTTTATATCTTGAGTCTTTGCCAAAGTCCTTTATCAGTGTAAGAAGATTTTTGACAGATTCTCTCAAGGTACATGATCATGTCATCTGCAAAGCGAGATAGTTTGACTTCCTCTTTTTCTATTTGGATACCCCGATTGCCTTCTCTTCTCTGATTGCTGTAGCCAGGACTTCCAATACTATATTGAACAGGAG
>NW_007250845.1:353745-393077 GCF_000164805.1 Carlito syrichta
CTGCTGGAAAGCCATCTGGTCCAGGGCTTTTTTTTGTAGGTAGTTTTCTTATTACGTAGTCAATTTCCTTGATTGTTATTGGTCTATTTAGGGTCTCAATTTCTTCTTGTTTCAACCTAGGCAGGTTGTGTGATAATAGAAAGTCCTCCATTTCTGAAAGGTTTTCAAGTTTGTTTCCATACAAGTGTACATAGTAGTCTCTAATGATCTTTTGTATTTCTTCAGGATCAGATGTGACTTCATCTTTTGTGTTTCTGATTGTGTTTATTTGGGCTTTTTCTCTCTTTCTTGGTCAGTCTAGCTAGGGGACCATCCATCTTGTTTATCCTTTTGAAGAACCAGCTTTTTGTTTCATTGATTTTTTTTTTTGGTATTATCTTTTTGTCTTCTATGTCCTTGATTTGGGCTTTTATTTTGGTGATCTGGATTCTTCTGCTGAAATAGGGTTTTTGTGGTCTTGCTTTTCCAGCTTCCTTAGGTGGCTTGTTAGGCTGTTAATTTGTGATCCTTCCATTTTCTTCATGTGCGTTTGTAGGGATATAAATTCCCCTCTTACTACAGCTTTCATGGCGTCCTAGAGATTTTGGTAAGATGTTTCTTCATTTTCATTTGTTTCCAGGTATCTTTTAATCTCTGTTTTGATTTCATCATTAACCCAGGAGTTGTTTAGCATCCTGCCATTTAGTGTCCATGTCTTTGTGGGTTTTGGGGGGACCTTGTTGGTGTAAATGTTTATTTTTATTCCACTGTGGTTGGAGAAGGTGGATGGTAAAATTTCAGTCCTTTTAAATTTGCTTATGCTTGATTTATGGCCAAGTATGTGGTCAATCTTAGAGTACGTTCCATGCGGTGATGAGTAGAATGTGTATTCTGTGGTCTTTGGATGGAGGGTTCTGTAGGTATCAATTAAGTCCATTTGATCAAGAGTCACATTGAGGTTTCGGATCTCGTTGCTGATTTTTTGTCCTCATGATCTGTTTAGGGTTGTGAGTGGGGTATTAAAGTCCCCAACTATGATGGTATTGGAGTCAATATCTTTTTTTGGTTTACCTAGGAGCTGCTTTATGAAAGTTGGTGCTCCTATGTTCAGTGCATATATGTTTAGTATGGATATTTCTTGTTGATAGATTAAGCCTTTTATCATTATGTAGCGGCCTTCTGTATCTTTTTTAATTTTTGATAGCATAAAGGGTATTTTGTCTGAGATTAATATCGCGACTCCTCCTTTCTTTTGTGTTCCATTCACCTGAAAATTTGTTTCCCTTCTTCTTACTTTGAGTCTGTGAGTGTCCTTTCTAGTGAGGTGAGTCTCTTGAAGGCAATAGATTGTTTCCTGGTGATATTTCATCCATTTTGCCATTCTGTGTCTTCAGTGGTACATTTAGTTCATTCACATTCAAGCTAATTATTGAAATGTGAGAGTTGATCCCTATCATAATGTTCTTACAGTGTTATTGTTCTTCCTGTTTGTGTGTTGTCTTTCTTTTGGTTTTAGTGTTGGATAATGTGTGTTTTTAATCTTTTGCCTCTACTCTTGTGAAGAACGTTGTTCTTTTTTCCTTTTCTTCTGTGTTCAATACTTTCTTAAGTTTTTCTTGTAGAGGAGGTGGTCTGGTGGCAGCGTAGTTTCTTAGGGATTGGATATCTGGGAAGGATTTCAGTTCTCCCTCACTGATGAAGTTTAGCTTGGCTGGGTAGGTTATTCTCGGTTGAAATTATTTATCTTTTAGAACTTTGAAGATAGGGCTCCAAGCTCTCCTAGACTGGAGGGTTTCTGTAGATAAATCTGCTGCTATTCTAATTGGTCTTCCCTGGTAGGTAGTCTGATGTTTTTCTCTTGCAGCCTTTAGGATTTTTTCTTTTATACCTACTTTGTTTAGGTGAATATTATGTGTCTGGGAGTTGGTCTTCTCATTTGTTGTCTTGCAGGGGTTCTCTGAATCTCTTGTGTTTGAATTTTTTCAACATTGATGAGATGAGGGAAGTTTTTTTGAATGATTTCATGAAATGTTTGTTCCAGTGTGGCCTCTGTTTCTCTCTCTGCCTCAGGAAGGCCAATTACTCTTAGGTTCGATCTCTTGAAGTGATCATTCATCTCTTGCAGGTTTTGTTCTGTCTTTTTGAGCTTCTTTTCCATGCTTTTGACAGTTTGGGTTAGTTCTGTGTTTTGGTCTTTGAGCTCTGAGACTCTTTCTTCTGCTTGGCTAATTCTGCTTTCCATACTTATTAGTTTGTTATTTATTTCCATCACAGTATTCTTTACTGCTGTTATTTCTGGCATCAGCTCCTTCCTATTTTCCTCTTGTCTCTCAATTTTTTAAATTCTCTCTATTAATGTCTTGATGTCTGGGTTCGTTGCATGCACTAGTCATTCTGGGGGCTCTTCATTGTTTGTGTTCTGGAATCTGTTTTCTCAGTGTCTGATCTCCCAGGGGTCTGTGTGAGACCTATCCTCTTTTTTTGGTTTTTCTTCATTTGTGTGGTTTTTTCCCTTCATACTTTTTCCTTCCCTCCACATCACCATCTTCTTTAATTCTGTTATTTAGGGGTAGAGGGATTGCTTTTACTTCTGCTTGTTCAATCTCCTATTCTTCTTTATGTATGCCCTCTTACTTTGTTCAATTCTGGAGTTGCACTGTAGGTTGGGGGTGGTCCTTTTTGCAGCTTTGAGATTTACTTAAGCGGGGAGCTGTGATTCAAAATCTATCTGCAGGTCTTGATATCCACCGACAGGTGTATGGATAATCTGAAACCCACTTCCCACTGCCTTGGAATCTGTCCGTGCAGTGGGGCTGTAGGTTTATTCCCTGAAATAGAATGTGGTTAGCAGAGGGAAGAGAATGGAGCAGACAGTGGGGGGAAGAGGGAGGTGGAGAGAGAACGGAGTAAGGGGGGGAACCGATGAGTGTACCAACAAATGGAGAGAGAGACCTAAACTGAAACAGATAAAAACAATAGACCACGGCTACAGAATAACCAGCTCCCATACAAAAAAAATTAAGACATACAATGATACTAACATACAAACTAACCAACCACCTTATTGGTGTGCTGTTCTTCTACACAAAGATATGGTTTACAGAGAGGAGAAAAAAGAAGAAAAGGAAGAGAAAAAAAAAGGGAACAAAACAGTAGGAATAGAATCAAGTCATTAAACTAACAGAACCAATCGAGCACACACTGAGACTTTTCGTTTAAGTCCAGTGTCCTTTCAGCCCTGATTTCTAGCTGTCTTCTCAAGCTGGTAAATTAGTTCACAGTTAGGGTCAGTTGCCCCTGGCCTGCTGTGAAGGACAGTTCAGATCACCCTCAGTTCACACTCAAATCTGGCCTGGGTTTGTTTTTCAAGCTTGTTTTTCCCGTTTCGGTGTTGTTACCTTGAATCGCCAGCAGGTGGTGCTATCTCAGCTGCTCGCCCCAGAGGGGCTGGAGCCGGACAGGAGTCGGGCAGAGGCAGAGATGGGAGCCTGCCTTGGGACACACGGGAGGAGACCCACGGCCGGCAGGACATCAAGGTGGCAGCAGAGGTGGGAGCAACCCTAGCAGATCTTGCCTGCAGGGGCCTCAAGGACTGAAGTTGTGGATCACCTCAGGCACGGGTGGCATGATGCGCTATGGCCTCCACGGAGGCGGTGGCAGTGCTGTGTATGTGGCTGCAGTGGTTGCCCAGACCACCGCGATGCCCCAGCAGTGGCGACGGCCGAGCTCCATGTGAAGAGCGAGCTGCCAACATTGGGATCCACAGCCCCCGGGGAGAGAGCCAGAGACCCTTTGCATTCTCCTTTGCAGAGCGTCTCATAGACCAGGCTGCCCCAACACCATCTTGCCAGAAGTCTCTTTTGCGTACTTTTTAATGGGCTGTTTGTTTTTTTCTTTTTGGAATGTTTGTGTTCCTTGTAGATCTAGGATATTAGGCCTTTGTCATATATACAGTTGGCAAATATTTTTTCCCATTCCTTGGGCTATCCCCCTGCTTTCTTGATGGATTCTTTTGCTTTGCAGAAGCTTTTCAATTTAATGAGGTCCCATTTGTCTATCTTATCTCTTATGGCATGGACATCTGGGGTTTTGATCAGGAATTGGTTGCCTATTCCGATTATCATAAGGGTGTCTTCAGCGTTTTCTAAGATTCTTATAGTTTGAGGTTTTACATCTAGGTTTTTAATCCATTTAGAGTTGATTTTTGTGTATGGGTAGATAGGAAAGGGTACTCTTTCAATCTACTACATGTGGTCAGTCCGTTTTCCCAGCACCATTTACTGAATATGTTCTCTCCCCAGTAGTTGTTGGTGGAGTCTTTGTTGAAGATGAGTTGGGTGAGTAATTGCGGTTTTGCTTCCAGAATCTCTATCCTGTTCCATTGGTCTATATGCGTGTTCTTTTACCAGTACCAGGCTGTTTTGCTTATTGTAGCCTTATAGTAAAGTTTAAAGTCTTGAAGTTCTCCTGCTTTGTTTCTTCTGTTGAGGATTGTTTTGGCTATTCATGGTCCTTTATGCTTCCATATGAATTTCTGTTTGTTGTTTCCAAATCTGAGAAGAATGATGTTGGTAATTTAATGGGTATTGTGTTAAATCTGTAGATTGCCTTTGGTAGAATGGACAACTTAACAATGTTGATTCTTTCTATCTATGAGCATGGAATATTTTTCCATTTGTTTGTGTTTTCTTTGAGCAGTGTTTTGTAATTTTCACTGTAAAAGTCTTTCACTTCACTGATTAGGCAGATGCCGAGGTAAGTCATTTTTGTGTGTGTGTGGCTATTGTTAATGGGATTGTGTTTTTCGTTTGGTTCTCTGTTTGTTGTTGGTGTATAAGAACGTGCCTGCCTTTTGCACATTTCTTTTGTACCTTGAGACTTTGCCAAAGTCCTTTTTCAGTGCAATTAGGTTTTTGACAGATTCTTTGGGATTTTCGAGGTATAGGATCATATTGTCAGCAATGGGGGATAACTTAACTTCCTCTTTTTCTGTTTTGGGTATCCCTAATTTCCTTCTCTTTCCTAATTTGCTCTAACTAGACTTCTAACACAGTGTTGAACAGGAGTGGTGAGGGTGGGCAGCCTTCTTTTGTTCTGGTTTTCCAGGGAAATGTTTCCAGTTTTTGTCCATTTAGCAATATGCTGGCTGTGAGTTTATCGTAGATGGCACTTACTATTTTGAGGTATGTTCCTTCTGTGCCTAGGCCTTCAAGGGTTTTTATCAAGAAGGAATGCTGGATTTTATGAAAAGCTTTTTCTGTATCTAATGATATAATCATGTGGTTCTTGTTTTTACATCTGTTAATGTGTTTAATTACATTTATGGTCTTGTGGATGTTGAAACAGCCCTGCATCCTAGGGACAAAGCCTACTTGGTCATGGTGGATGATTTTTGAAATGTGTTGTTGCATCTGACTTGCTAGAATCTTGTTGAGAATTTTTTCATCTATGTTCATCAGGGACATTGGCCTGTAGTTCTCTTTTTTTGTTGAATCTTTACCCAGATTGGGTTTCAGTATGATGTTAGCTTTGTAAAATGATTTGGGAAGAATTCTCTTTCTTAATTGTCTAGAATACTTTCTTTTTTTTTTTGAGTTGGAGTCTCACTCTGTCACCCGGACTGGAGTGCAGTGGCCGCTCCCGGCCACCGCAGCCTTGACCTGCTGGGCTCCGGTGATCCTTCCGCCTCAGCCTTCCAAGTAGCCGGAATTACAGGCATGCGCTACCACGCCCGGCTGATTTTTTGATTTATTGTAGAGATGAGGTCTCGCTGCCCAGGCGGGTCTCGAACCCGCGGGCTCAGGCAATTCATTCACCTCAGCCTCCCAAAGGCGCAGGATTACAGGTTGAGCCACTGAGCCCGGCTTAGAATACTTTCAATATGATTGGTATCATGTCCTCCTTGAATGTTTTGTAGAATTACACTGGAAAGCTGTCTGGTCCTGGATTTTTTTTTTGTAGGCAGTTATCTTATGACAAGAATCAATTTTCTGGGTTGTTATTGGTCTACTTAGTGTCTCAATGTCTTCTTGTTTCATCCTTGGGAGATTGTATAATGTCAGAAGGTCCTCCATTTCATTTAGGCCATCATGCTTGTTTTCATACAGAAATGCATAGTAATCTCTGATAATTTGTATTTCTTCAGGGTCAGTTGCAATTTGATCTTTTGCATTTCTGGTTGTGTTTATTTGGGCTTTTTCTTATCTTTTTCTTGGTCATTCTGGTTAGGGATCCATCAATCTCTCTTATTCTCTCAAAGAACCAACTTTTTGTTTCATTGATTTTTTTTCTATGATATTTTTGCCTTCTATGTCCTGTATTTGGGATTTTATTTTGGTGATCTGGATTCTTCTGGTAATGTTAGGGTTTTGGCGGTTTTGTCTTTCCAACTCCCTTAGATGATTTGTTAGGCTGCTAATTTGTGATCTTTCCATTTTCTTGATGTGTATTTGTAGAGATATAAATTCCCTTCTTAGAACTGACTTCATGGCATCCCAGAGGTTTTGCTAAGATGCTTCTTCACTTTCATTTGTTTCCAGGCATCTTTTAATTTCTGTTTCTATTTTTGTGTTGACCCGGGAGTTGTTCAGCGTCATGCAGTTTAGTGTTCATGTCTTTGTGGGTTTTGGGAGGAATTTCGTTGGTGTTGATATTTATTTTGATTCCACTGTGACCTGGAAAGCTGCATGGCAGTATTTCAATTTTATGAAATTTGTTTATGCTTGATTTATAGCCAAGGATGTGATCGATCTTGGAGTAAGTTCCATGTTGTGATGAGTAGAATGTATGTTCTGTGGTTGTTGGGTGGAGTATTCTGTAGGTATCTATTTTTTTTTTTTAGTTGGAGTCTCACTCCTTCACTCAGGCTGGAGCGCAGTGGCATGCATGTTCACGGCCACCCCAACATTGACCTGCTGGGCTCCGGTGATCCTTCCACCTCAGCCTTCCAAGTAGCAGGAACTACAGACGTGGGCTACCATGCCTGGCTATTTTTTATTTTATTGTAGACATGAGGTCTCACCAAATTGCCCAGGTTGTGTAGGCATGTATTAAGTACAAGTTGCCTAAGCTGTGTAGGCATCTATTAAGTCTATTACATTCATTAAGTCCATCTAGTCAAGTGTCAAGTTGAGATTCCAGATCTTTTGATTTTTTTGCCTCAAGCTATCTATTATAGTTGAGGTATTTAAGTCCCCAGCTGTAATAGCATTAGTCAATGTCTTTTTTAGCTTACTTTGTAGTTGCTTTTTAAGTGTGGTGCTCAGTGTTGGGTACATATATGTTGAGGATGGATATTTCTAGTTGTTGGATCGAACCTTTTATCATTATGTACTGTCCTTCTGTATCTTTTTTAGTTTTTGGTAGCTTAAAGGTTATTTTGTCTGATATTGAAATTGGAACTCCTGCCTTCTTTTGTGATCCATTTGCCTGGAAATTTGTTTTCCATCCTCTAACTTTGAGTCTGTTTGTGTCCCTTGTGATGAGATGAGTTTCCTGGATGCAGCAAATTATTGGGTCCTTTTTTTAAAATCCAGTTTGCCATTCTATGTCTTTTCAGTGGTACATTTATTCCATTCATGTTCAGGCTGATTATTGAAATGTGAGTGTTTATCCCCAACATGGGGTTCTTTTTTGGGTGGGGGAGTCCCTGTTGCCCAGCCTGGGGTGCAGTGACACACTCACGGCCATTACCAGTCTCAACCTGCTGAGCACAGGTGATCCTTCCACCTCAACCTTCCAAGTAGCTGGAACTACAGGTGTGCACCACCACGCCTGGCTAATTTTTTTGGTTTATTATAGAGATGAGGTCTCGTTAAGTTGGCCAGGCTGGTCTCAAACTCGTGGGCTCAGGCAATCCTCTCACCTTGGCCTCCCAAGGTGCTGGGATTATAGACATGAGTCACCGCACCTGGCCATGAGTTTCTTATAAAGTTTTTGTTTGTTTGTTGTTTTAACTTTGGGGTTGGCTTATGTATGTATTTTCAAGTTTGCAGTTGAGATTGATTCTGTGGTGGTTCTATTTTTTCCTGTTCTCTTTGGAAGTGCATGGTCATTCTTTTTTTCTTTCTTCTTTGCTTAATACCTTTTTATGTGTCTCCTGTAGAGCTGGTCTGGAAGCTGCATAGTTTTTTATGGGTTGCGTGTCTAAGAAGTATTTTAATTCTCCATTTCTGAAGAAGCTGAACTTGGCTGTGTAGAAAATTTTTGCTTGAAATTGTTTACCTTTGAAGACTGGAATTTAGACTCTTGTCCCTTCTAGCTTATAGTGTTTCTGCCAGTATGTCTACTGGTATTCTGATTGGTCTTTCCTGATAGGTAGTGTGACCTTTCTCTCTTGCTACCTTTAGGAGTTTTTCTTTTGTACATACTTTGTGTATGCGAATTGCTATGTGTCTAGGGGTTGGTCTTCATTTGATGTCTTTCAGGGGTTCTCTGTATCTCTTGCATTTGGATGGTCATAACTCTGGTGAGATGAGGAAAAGTTTCTTGGATAATCTCCTAGAATATTTGTTTCAAGATATTCTCCATTACCCTTTCTTCTTCTGGGATATGAGTCAGGTGTAGGTTCGGACTTTTGGTATAATCACACATCTCTTGGTGGCTTTGTTCTTTCTTTCTATGTTTTTTACAGATCAGGTTAATTCCATGTTTTCTTCAAGTTCTGAGATTCTTTCTTCTGTGTGATTAATTCTACTTTCCATGCTTGTCATCTTGTTATTTATTTCCAGAATGAAGTTTTTTCATGATCAAAATATCTGTTACAAGTTCTTTCAGTGTTTCATCTTGTCTTTCTTGAGTCTTACTTTCCATTCATTCCCTTATCCCTGTTGTATTCTTAGGCCAGTCATTGTTGAATTCTATTGTTTGGGCTCTGAGGTCTGATTTTTCAGGTGCATTCTCTGGGGTACACTGGGAATTACCTATGTTCTTCTGATTTTTCCTCATTTGTGACAGGTCTTTCTTTAGTTCTTTCTCTTTCTCTTTGGTTCTGTTATTCAGTGGCAGTGGGAGGAGCTTTTACCACTAATATTTGCTTTGCCCTCTATTCTTCCCTGATAAGGGCACTGAATATTTTCTGTTTTGAAACAGAACTGAGGGTTAGAAACTTTATTGTCTCTTGTAGTTGTGAGAGTTAAATATGTGGAGGAGGAGGAGCGAGTATTCAAAACTACTTGCAAATCACAGTGTTCACTGACTGGAGTATGAGCTCCCTAAGGGCCACTCTCTACCACCACTCTATATGATGATGTAATGGGTACATGAATGTACCCCCTGAGTCCAAGATACAGTAACAGCAATGAGAAGAACAGAGAAATGCAGAATGCAATAGGACAGATAAAAATAAAAAACAAAATAAAACACAGAAAAACAAAAGCAGATACCAAAGCAAAAAAAAAAAAAAATTATACACACACACACAAAAAACAAAACAAACTAGAAAAAAACAAACAAAAACAATAAACAGGAAAACTGTACACACACACACACACACACACACACACCCCTAACAAACCAAAAGGAGAAGAAAAAAGGAAAAGAGAGAAAAAAAGGAAATGCAAATCAAACCCTCACATGTACATTCACACACACATTAAACTAAAAAAAAAATAAGAACAAAAAACAAAAAAACCTGAAAGATGGACACTCAATCATTCACATATACACATAAACAGAAAACAAAAAAATGAAAGAAGAAAGAAAAAAAAGAAGAAATCAAGAAAAAAATTGGGAGAAAATACAAATCAAACCCTCACATACACATGAACACACAAAGAAAAACGGTTGAAACAACAACAACAAAAAACCCCTGCTGTCTTGTGACAGGTTCTGTAATTATTCTTCTCAGCTGTTCACAGATAAGCCCCTCTGCTGTCTCCAGCAGAGTTGTGGCCACATTCACAATCTCTCCAGTGTGCATAGTCCGACTGGCTCTGCTCCATCTTCCTGTCTCTTCCATTCTACTACTGATGGACATTGGAAGGAGTGGCGCTTCAGACTCTTGGTGCACATGTGCATGGATTTCTACTGGGTATAAACAGAGGGTGCCAGAAAAATGTATACAAATTTTAAGAAAGGAAAAAAACTGTTAAAATTGTAATACTCAATATATACCAATAACAAAAGGAATATAAATCACGTTTGACTTCTGCAATTACACATTGCTTCCATAATTCAATTCAACTTTGAAAAGTAATACATAGACAACATCATTTTCTTTCTTTCTTTTTTTTGAGTTGGAGTCTCACTCTTGTTGGCCGGGTTGGAGTGCAGTGGCACACTCATGGCCACCCCTACGTCGACCTGCTAGGCTCAGGCAATCCTTCCGGCTCAGCTTTCCAAGTTGCTGGAACTGCAGGTACACGCTACCATGCCTAGCTAATTCTTTTCATTTATTGTAGAGATGAGGTCTCGCCATGCTGCCCCAGCTGGTCGTGAACCCACAGGCTCAGTCAGTCTTCTCTCCTTGGCCTCCCAAAGTGCTGGGATTATAGGCTTAAGTCATTGTGCCCAGACTTTTTTTTTGAGTTATAGTCTGTCACCCAGGCTGGAGTGCAGTGGCATGTTCAGGGCCACTGCAGCCTTGATCTGCTGGGTGATCCTTCAGCCTCAGCCTTCCAAGTAGCTGGAACTACAGACATACAACACCACACATGGCTAATTTTTTGATTTATTGAGAGATGAAGTCTCACCAGTTGCCCAGGCTTGTCTTAGACCCATGGCCTCAGGCAATCCTCTCACCTCCCAAAGTGTTGGGATTGTAGGCATGAGCCACCATACCTGACCAGACAACATCTCTTAAAATGTGTATACATTTCTGGGGGATACCCTTGTATGTAGAAATGGAATTTCTGGGTGTTAGGATATGCAGATACTCAACTTTAGTAGATATCAAATGGTGTTCCAAATTGGTCGTACCAGTTTACAGTGTATGAGATATCCTGCTGCTTTATACTTTTATTTATACTTGGTATCTGCAATCTTTTTAATTTTAGAAATTGTGCACCTGTGTAGTAGTATCTCATGGTTTTAGTAGAGATTCTTCTGATGAGTTATTTGGATGTTGCTGGTAAAACTTTTTTTTACCCTTTTTTTGTATTTTTAATAGATTTGTAGGAATTATTTGTATATTTTGGGTATAAGCCCTTTTGTTCTATGTACTAAAAGTATTTTTTCCACTTCTGTGTCAGAGCATCTTAATTAGAAGAGGTTCTTTTCCTCAGGTTTGTGTTTTTTGTCTCTTGTTGAAGAAATCCTTCCATACCCAGTGGTAACTGAGATATTCTATAATATTACTTTTTTGAAGTGTTGTTTGCTTTTGCACCTAGGTCATTCCCTCCCTGGAATGGATTTTTGTACAGAGTGTGAAAGAGTATGTATTTTTATTTCTATGAAAATTTCCCATTGCATCTGCACTATTATATAGCCCATCAACCAAATAGATAAGTAAAATATAAAAAGGAAAGCAAAAAGCAAAGAGAAAATGAACCCTTTCCATTGCCTTGCAGCTCTGTCTTTGTTATAAATCAAGTGCCCATTTATGTGTGGCACTGTTTCTGGACTCCCTATTCTGTTCTTTCGGAGTATTTATGTATCTTGGCATGAATACCACATTATCTTAATTACTCTAGCTTATGCTATCTAGTAGAGAATGTTCTCTCCTTGTTCTTTCTCAAAAAGTGCTTTGGTAATTCTTTTCTTCTTGTATTCCCATGTACATTTTAGTATAACCTTGTTAGTCTCCACAAAAATAGTTATTGCAATTGTGACTCAGATTGCATTGAATCTGGAGGTTCTTTGGGGGAGAATCAACTCTTTACAATGCCAAATCTTCCGGCATGCACACGGTGTAGCCCATTTATTTAGGTCTTTAATTTCCCTTGGTGGTTTGCTGTTTCTGAACACAAGTGTTTTACACTTTTTTGTTAGTTTCATTCCAGTTATTTGATACCTTTTTAATGCTGGTACATGCTACAGTTCTTTAAGAAATTCATTTTCTGTTTGTTGCAGGTATGTAAATTGATTTCTGTGTATTGACCTTTTATCTAGCAACTTTGCTAAAATCACATATTAACATTAATAATCTATAAATTCTTGGAATTCCTTCATTATAACCATGTTATCTGAGAGTCATGATCATTTTATTTCTAAATCTTATACATTTTAACTCTTTTTCTTGTCATTCTGTGCTTGGCTAGGACCTCTAATGCACTAAAATAAAAGTGATGAGAGCAAGCAACCTTGTCTTGTTCCAGAAATCAGAGAAAAAGCTTTCAACACTTCGTGATTAGGTTTGCTGTTAGTTTTTGTGATATTCTTTTTTTTTTTTTTTTTTTTGAGTTGGAGTCTCACTCTGTCGCCCAGACTAGAGTGCAGTGGCCGCTTCCCGCCACCGCAGCCTCGAACTGCTGGGCTCTGGCGATCCTTCCGCCTCAGCCTTCCAAGTAGCCGGAATTACAGGCTTGCGCTGCCATGCCCGGCTGATTTTTTTATTTATTGTAGAGATGAGGTCTTGCTGCCCAGGCGGGTCTCGAACCCATGGGCTCAGGCAATCCACTCATCTCAGCCTCCCAAAGGCGCGGGATTACAGGCTGAGCCACCAAGCCCGGCTTGTAATATTCTTTTAAAAACATTTTTTTTTTTTTTTTTTTGAGTCGGGGTCTCACTCTGTCGTCCAGGCTGGAGTACAGTGGTATGATCACGGTTTACCATAGCCTTATCCTCCTGGGCTCAGGCAATCCTTCCTCCTTAGCCTCCCAAGTACCGGCGTGTGTCACTATGCCTGGTTAGTTTTTTGATTTTTTTGTAAAGGTGAGGTCTTGCTATATTGCCCAGGCTGGTCTCGAACTCCCAGGCTCAAGCAGTCCCCTTGACTTTGCCTCTGCCTCCCAAAGTGCTGGGATTACAGGTGTGAGACACAGTACCCTGCCAAAAAATTGTTTTATTGGTATACAATAGGTGTACATGTTTTCAGGGTACATATGATAATTTAATATTTTCATATAATTTGTAAAAGCCAAATCAATGTAATTGGAATAGTCATTACCTTAAATGTTTGTCTTTTCTTTAGGCTAGAAACATTCAGATTATTCTTTTAGCTATTTTGTAATGTGCAACAGATAATTGTAAATTAATGGACACCCTACTGATTTTTTTCCCTACTGATCTTAATAATGAATACTAGTTCTTATTTCTTCTAACTATGTATTTGTACCCATTAATCAATTTCTCTTCATTTCTTCTACCCTTCACAACCTCTAATAACCACCATCCTACTCTGTATCTTTATGAGATCCAATTTTTTACCTCCCCCATATGAGAGAGAACATGTGATATTTGTCTTTACATGCTTGGCTTATTTTACTTAACATAATGACCTCCAGTTCCATCTAGGACGTTGTAAATGACACTCTTTTTTATGACTGAATAATAATATTCCCCGTGTGTGTGTGTGTGTGTGTGTGTGTGTGTGTGTGTGTGTGTGTGTGTGTGTAAATATCACATTTTCTTTCTCCATTCATCCATTGATGAGCACTTAGGTTGAGTTCAAATTTTGGGTACTATGGTTAGTGCTGGAATAAACATAGAAGTACAGATATCTCTTCAATATGTTGATTTTCTTTATTTTGGATATATATCCAGTAGTGGAATTGCTAGATCATATGATAGTTCTATTTTTAGTTTTTTGAGAAAGTTCCATACTGTTTTCCATAATGGCTGTACTAATTTACATGATTACCAAGAGTGTATGAGGGTTCCCCTTTCGTTACATCCTTGCCAGCATTCATTATTCCCTGTTTTTGATAACAGCCGTTTTAACTGGGGTGAAATGATATTTCATTGTGGTTTTGATTTGCATTTCTCTTTTTTTTTTTTGAGTTGGAGTCTCACTCTTTGTCACCCAGGCTGGAGTGCAGTGGCATTCTCACAGCCATTGCACCCTCAACCCGCTGGTCTTAGGCAATTCTTTCTGTCTCAGCCTTCCAAGTAACTGGAACTACAGAGGCATGCCACCATGCCTGGCTAGCTTTTGTGATTTTATTGTAGAGACGAGGTCTCACCAAGTTGCCCAGACTGGTCTCAAACCCCCGGGCTCAGGCAGTCCTCTTGCCTTGGCCTCCCAAAGTGCTGGGATTACAGGCTGAGCACCATACCAGCCTGTATTTCTCTTATGACTAGTGATGTTGAACAGTTTTTCATATACTTGTCTTTTTTCCTTTTTGAGGAATGTTCATTCAGCAATTTTGCCTTTTTTAAGATCAGATTTTTTTTCTTTTTGCTATTCAGTTGTTTGCATTCTTTATACAATCTGGTTATGAATCCTTTGTCAAAATGAATAGTTTGCAGATATTTTCTCCCATTCTATCAGATTTCTCTTCATTTTGTTGATTGTTTCCTTTGTTGTGCAGAAACTTTTTAGCTTGATGTAATCTCTTTTGTCTATTTTTATTTTTATTTCCTGTGCTTTTTTGTTTTATGTCCTGGAGCATTTCCCCAAAGTTTTCTTCTAATAGTTTCATCGTTTCAGATATTAGTTTTAAGTCTTTAATCTATTTTGATTCGATTTCTGTATATGATGAGAGATAGAGATCTAGTTTCATTCTTCTGGATATGTTTATCCAATTTTCCCAGCACCATTTATTGAAGAAATTGTCTTTATTTCATTTTATGTTCTTGGTGTCTTTGTCAAAAACGAGTTGGCTGTAAATATGTGGATTTATATCTGGGTTCTCTAATCTTTTGTATTGCTCTATATATCAGTTTTTATGCTGGCACCATACTGATTTTGTTACTATAGCTTTGTAGTATATTTTGAAGTTAGATAATATGATGCCTCCAGGCTTGTTCTTTTGCTTCGGATTGTTTTGGCTGTTTGAGGTCTGTCTGTCTGTCTATCTACTATTAGAGACAGAGTCCCACTCTATTTCCAAGCTGAAGGGCAGTGGTGTGAGCAGAGCTCACTGAAACCTCAAACTCCTGGGCTTACATGATCCTCCTGCCTCAGCCTGTCAAAGTAGTTAAGACTATAGGCATGCATCACTATGCTCACGTATTTATGTATTTATTTATTTATTTGAGTTGGAGTCTCACTCCATCGCCCAGGCTGGAGTGCAGTAGCACACTCCCAGGCGCTGCAGCCTCGATCTGCTGGGCTGAAGCAGTCCTTCCGCCTCAGCCTTCCAAGTAGCCGGAACTACAGCTGCGCACACCACAACCAGCTAATTTTTTTATTTATTTTAGAGATGAGGTCTCACCATGTTGCCCAGGCTGTTCTCAAACCTGCGGGCTCAGACAATCCTCTCCTTGGCCTCCCAAAGTGCTGGGATTATAGGCTTGAGCCACTGTGCCCAGCCTACCCAGGTAATTTTTGATAAAAAATTTTTGTAGCGGTGGGGTCTTGCATTGCTTCCCATGCTGGTCTCAAACTTTTGGCCTCAAGCAATTCTTTTGTCTTTGCCTCCCAAAGCACTAGGATTACATGCCCAGCCACCATGTAAATGTTAGGATTGTTTTTTTTCTATTTCTGTGTAAAAAAGTTATTGGCATTTTGATAGGGATTGCAATGAATCTGTAAATTGCTTTGGGTAGTATTGTTGTTTTAACAATATTAATTCTTCCAATTTATGAGCGTGAACTATCTTCTCATTTTTTTGGTGTCGTCTTTAATTTCTTTCATTAATGCTTTGTAGTTTGCCTTGTATAGATATTTCACTTCTTTGATTAAATTGACGTATAACTATTATAAATGAGATGACTTTCTTGATTCCTTTTTAAAATTCTTCACTGTTGTGATTTATTTAAATACTATTGATTTTTGGTATGTTGGTTTTGTATCCTGCAACTTTATTGAATTAATTTATCAGTTCTCACAGGGGTTTTTTTTTGGTGGTGTCTTTAGACTTTTGTAAGTATAAGATCATGTTTGACTTCTTCCTTTCCAATTTGGATGTCCTTTATTTCTTTCTCTTGACCAATTACTCTGACCAGGACGTCCTGTATTAAGTTGAATAAAAGTAGTGAAAGTGGGTATCCTGATCTTGTTTCAGATCTTAGAGGCTTACATTTTTATCACATTAGCTGTAGGTTTGTCTTTATTATTTTGAGGTATGTTCCTTGTATACTCAGTTTGTTGAGGGTTTTTATCGTAAAGGGACATTGAATTTTATTGAATGCTTTTTAAGCATCTATTGAAATAGTATGATTTTTGTTCTTGGTCCTTTTAATGTGATGCATCACATTTATTGAGTTGTGTATTGAACCATAGTTGTATCCCTGGGATGAATCCCATTTGATTATGGCGAATGATCTTTTTAATGTATTGTTGAATTTGGTTTACTAGTATTTTGTTGAGAATTTTGCATCTATGTTCATCAGTGATATTGGCTGTAGTTTTCTTTTTTGTTATAGCCTTGTCTGGTTTTGCTATCACGGTAATGTTGGACTTATAGAATACATCTGGAAGTATTCTCTTCTCTTTAATTTTTTTTTTTTTGTGATTAGTTTGAGTAGAATTGGTACTGGTTCTTTTCTAAATGCTTGGGAGAATTTGGCAGTGAAGTCATCAGCTCCTGAGCTTTTCTTTGATGGGATACATTTTGTTACAACTTTAATTACTGGTTTGTTGAAGTCTTCATGGTTCAGTCTTAGTAAGTAGTGTCCAGGAATTTATCCATTTCTATAGGTTTTCTGATTTGTTGGCAAATAGTTATTCATAATAGTCTCTAATGATTCTTTGTGTATTTCTGTGGTCCCAGTCCCTGGGACTGGGATGTTGAAGTTTTCTATTATTTTATTGCAATCTATCTTTTCCATTAGATCTAATAATGTTTGCTTTATATACTTGAGAGCTCTGATGTTAAGTGCATAGATATTTATAACTGTTATATCTGCATGATGAATTGACTCACCACTTTGTCATTATATAGTGACCTTCCTTAACTCTTATTACTGTCTTTGATTTGTAGTCTGTTTTATCTAAGTATGGCTATTCTGCTCTTTTCTGGTTTCCATTGTATGGAATATATCCTTCTACCCCTTCACTTTCAATCTATGTATATCTTCAGGAGGTGAGTTGGGTTTCTTGCAGGCAACATGTACTTGAGTCTTATTTCTTCATCCATCCAGCCATTTTGTGCCTTTTAATTGGAGATTAATTGGAGAATTGAGTCCATTTACTTTGTGTTGTTATTGGTAAGTAAGGACTTACTGCTGCCATTTTGGTGCTTGTTTTCTGGTTGTTTTGTAACTCCTCTCTTATCTTCCTTTGTGATTTTCTCTGGTAGTATGGTATGTTTTAATTTTTTTTTATTTGTGGTGAATCTATTATAGCTTTTTTTTGAGTCATAGTCTCATTCTGTTATCCAGGCTGGAGTGCAGTGGCATGTTCACAGCCTCCACAGCCTCAACCTGCTGGCAGTCCTCCTGCCTGAGCCTTCCAACAGGCACATGTACCACACCTGACTTATTTTTTTAAATTTATTTTAGAGATGAGGTCTCACTAAGTTACCCAAGCTGGTCTCAAACCCCTGAGCTCAGGCAATCCTCTTGCCTTGGCCTCCCAAAGTGCTGGGATTACAGGCTTGAACCACCATGCCCGGCCTCTATTATCGATTTTTATAATTTGGTTACCATGAGGTTTACCAAAAAAGGTTATAGATGCAATGAGTTATTTGAAAGAGATGACAACATATCTTAGATCACAAAGAGAAGAACAGAAACAACAACAACAAAAAACTCTGTACTTGAATTCCATTCCCACTACATTTTGACTTTTGTCTTAGGTTACATATTTTTATATTGTCTATCTCTTAACAGGTTGCTATATAGCTATTATTGTTTTTGATACATTTGTTTTTTAGGTTTTATAGTGGAGTTATGAGTGGATTACAATATTAGAGTATTCTGATCCTGCCCCTGTTCTTAATTTTACCAGTGGGGTTTATACCTTTAAATGTTTTCTTTTTGCACATTAGTGTTGTTTTCTTTCAAGTTGAAGAACTTTTTTTTTTTTCATTGCTTGTCAAGATGGGTCTGATGGTGGTGAGTTCTCTCAGCTTTTCTTTATCTGGAGAAGACTATTTTTCCCTCATATTTGAAGAATAACTTTGCTGGAACACTGTTCTTGGGTGGCAGTTTTTTCTTTCAGCACTTTGAAAATATCATTCCACTTCCTCTTGGTCTGTATGGTTTCTTCTGAGAAGTCTGTTGCCAGACGAATTGGAATTCCTTTATATGTTATTTGCTTCTTTTTCTCTTGCTGTTCTTAGGATTCTCCCTTTATCCTTGACCTTTGAGATTTTGATTTTTTTTAATTTGATTTTTTAAATTTTAAATTGAGGGAGTATGTGTGTGTTTGTTATGATCTTTATATATCTGTGGCAGTCTTATTTGGGTTGAATCTGTTTGGTGTTTTCTGACCTTGTATCTGGATATTTATAGTTTTGGAAAGCTTTTCTTTCTTTCTTTCTTTTTTAAGACAGATTCTTGCTTTGTTGCCCAAGTTGGAGGTTGGAGTACAGTAGTATGATCATAGCTCACTGCAGCCTCAAACGCCTGGGCTCAAGTGATCCTCCTGCCTCAGCACCCTAAGTAACTGGAAATACAGGTACATACTGACCAGACATGATTAATTTTTTTGTCTGTTTGTTTTTGCATTGGAGTCTCACTCTGTCACCCAGGCCGGAGTGCAGTGGCATACTTATGGCCACCACAGTGTTGACCTGCTGGGCTCAGGCGATCCTTCTGTCTTCCAAGTAGCCAGAACTACAGGCATGCACTCCATGCCTGGCTAATTTTTGATTTATTGTAGAGATGAGGGCTCGCCAAGTTGCCCTGGCTGGTCTTGAACCCAAAGTGCTGGGGTTATAGGCTGAGCCATTGATCCAAGCCTACTTTTTCACTTTTTGTGGAGATGTGATTTTATTATGTTGCCCAGTCTTGTCTTGAATTCCTGGCCTGAAACATTGCTCCCATTGTGGCCTTCCAGAGTGGTGGGATTACAGGCGTGTGCCATCCTGGCCGGCCGTTTCTGTTATTATTCTTTGAATAAGATTTCTACCACTTGGAGTTGCTCAACTCCCTATTTAACACCAGTAATTCTTAGATCTGGTCTTTTGAACTAATTTTGTATGTTTTATAGATAATCTTTGTTTCTTTTTCTCCTGTTTTCTTCTAGGACTGTGTATTTTCAAATAGCTTGTCTTTGAGCTCCCTAATTATTTCCTCTGCTTGATTTGTTATGGTTTTGAGAGCCTCCAGTGGCATTTTCAGTTCAGCAAATACATTTCTCAGTTTCAAGATTTCTGTTTGACTTTGTATTTTATTCTCTAAATCTCTTTGTTAAATTTCTCTGATAAATTTTTGAATTGCTTTCTTTGATATCTGGGAGAGCACTGAGTTTTCTTAAAACTACTATTTTTGAATTCTTGGTCAGCGAACTCACATATCACCATCTTATTAGGGTCCGTCACTGGTTCCTTGCTTCATCTGTTTGAGAGGGTCAAGTTTCCTGGTTTGCTGTTGTTTCCTGTGGATATATTTCTATTTCTTTGTATTTGAAGCTTAGTTATTTATTCCTGTCTTCTCTGTTTCGTATTTTATTGGATATGCTTACTTAGAGATTCTTTTTCTGTAATTTACCTGTGGTTTTGCTAGGTTGCTGTCTCCTTTTCAGTACTAGATGGTACCTTAAATCCAGGTTTACTTCAGCTCTTGTAAACCTCAGAGTGGCCCCATCCCAAATGGGAGAGGTCCCAAAGAGGATATCCCCACAATGTGGGGAGGCTGGGTAGGGGTTCATGGTCAGGGGACCTGTGGAATGAATGAAGCTTTTATAACATAGTACTGCTAAACAGCCACTCTGATCTTGCGTCTTCTTTAGCTAAGTTATAGAGCAGAGTTTTCAGGGCTGGAAATGGTAATCTCACCTCTTCCCTTTATCTCTGGCTGTCCTCAGAGATATGTCTGCCTTCAAGTACTTTTGATCTTCCAATGGCTTGAGGCAGGGGCAAGTCTCCTGCCAGGGAGCCAAGATGTTGGGGATGCTGATTGTCAATCCTGATCTCACCTTTTTCAGTGTAGAAACTGTGAGTCAGGGAGAAATTTTCTGCATTCTTGGTGCTACAAGTTTGAGTCTCTTACCATCTGCTTAGATTTTTTCATTTCTCCTTGATTCTGCGAGTTGTCTCACCCTCATATTTAAGTTCTGGGATATAGCTGGTGATGCACAACTTGGTGCTATATACCTGTTTTTGTTTCTGGTTTTCTTTTTGTTTTGTTTCTTTTTTTTAATCAGGGTCTCACTCCATTGCCCAGGCTGTAGTGCAGTGGCATGATCATGGCTCACCATAGCCTTGACCTCCTGGGCTCAGGTGGTCTTCCTGCCTCAACTTCCTGAGTAGCTGGAACTACAGGTGTATACCACCACACCTATATTTTTTTAGAGACGAAATCTCACTGTGTTGCATAGGCGGTTCTCAACCTCCTGGACTCAAATGATCCTCCTGCCTCAGCCTTCCAAAGTTCTAGGATTACAGGCATGAGCCTCTGTGCCTGGCCTGTTTTTGTTTTTTTCTGGGGGATTGGGAGTGAAGCTAGCTTGCTTCTGTGCCACCATTCTGGAACCAGAAGTCCTCTGAAACATTTTTTATCAGATTAAAAAAGTTTCTTTTTTCGGTTTTCTAAATTAAAAAAATAATAATAATTATAAATGGGACTGGGTGTAGTGGCTCACACCTGTAATCCCAGCACTTAGGGAGGCAGAGGCGAGAGGATTGCCTACCCAGGGGTGTGAGATCAGCCTGAACAACTTGACAAGACCTTATCTCTACAATAAAATAAAAAATTAGCTGGGCATGGTGGTGCATGCCTATAGTTCCAGCTACTTGTGGGGCTGAGGCAGAAGGATTGCTTGAGCCCAGCTGATCAAGGATGCAGTTACCGTGAGTGTGCCATTGCACGGCAGCCTGGGCAAGAGAATGAGACTCTGACTCCAAAAAAAAAAAAAAGTTATAAATGGATGTTGGATTTCATCAAATACTTTTTCTGTACTTATTGACAAGAGTATATGTTTTTTCTCCTTTATTCTGTTGCTGTATTGAATTACATTCATTAAACCAACTATACACTTCTGTAATAAATATAACTAGGCTCTATAGTCCCAATTTTGTCACCCTAGTCCCATGAGTGTTACAAATTCTATTTAACCTTCAACCTCTTAGCCACTTTTTTCTTGAATCAGCAAATATCTTCTTGGAAAAGACTCATCCCTCTGGTTTTCTGAATGTTTTTTGTTTCTGTTCTGATATTTGCTTACTCTTTTTTTAAGCTCTATAGGCTCTTTAAACAGATATCATTTATATGTTGTCCCTTTATTCTAGTTGTTCTTAGCCAGAAGTTGATGGTCCATTGTCAATCAACCATGAACCTTTTTGAACAATTATATTACCAGCATGGTGTATGTGTGTTCAGGAGTTGGATGTCTCACTTCCAGATATCTCTGAAATCATAGTTACAGTCATCTCTGATAGTAGATGGTAGCTTTTTTAAAATATCATTTGGCAAAACAAAAAACTAGCAAACCTATCTCAAACCATCAAAACTATTTTGAACTTTTGTTGGTCCGTGAAGTTTAAAATTCTGAGAGCTTCTAGTTTAGGGTTCCAGTTTCTGCACTTCTTTGCCAACACTTGTTATTTTCTGCCTTTAAAAAACTGCCTTTAATTATTATAGCCATCCTAGTAGGTATGAAGTGGTCTTTCATTGTGGTCAAATGTTTTACTTTTTATTTTATTTTATTTTAATTCTGAGTCTACTCAGTCGTCTATTTGTTTTTTTGTTTTTTGTTTTGAGTTGGGGGTCTCACTCTGTTGCCCAGGCTGGAGTGCACTGGTATGATCACAGCTCATCATAGCCTCAAACTTATAAGCTCAGGTGATCCTTCTTTCTCAGCCTCTACACCTGGCCTTTTTTTTTTTTTTAATTGTTTTATAGAGACAAAGTCTCACTATGTTACTAACTTCTGTGCTCAAGCAAACCTCCTGCCTCAGCCTCCCAAAGTGCTGGAATTACAGCCGTGAGCCACGTGCCTGGCCTTCGTGTATTTTTTCACAACTTATTTCTGATTGTCACAGGTGGGGAAAGCTGAGAAACCACTCCAGTTATGCCAACAATAATGATGCTATTTATCTCTTAGTCACTGGTTAATGCTTAATAATACTTTTCTTCAAACCAGGGTCTTCGGAGAATCATAGACCTCTGCATCTTGATCCTTCAACTTAAATCTTTTTGGGGAATTTGCTTAACTTTTTAAGATTGTTTCCTCATTTGTAAAACCGCCAACTTTGCTTACTTACTGTGATTTTGTGTATATGTATTTATATTTCTTCTGTGCCTGACTCTTAATAGGTGTTCAGTAAATGCTGATATGCTGTTGTTACCTACCCTCTACTTTAGTGGATTGCGTCATTTTCTCAGCTCTTTGCCTCTTCCCCTATAAAATAATTCTACATCCATGCTCATTGCCAGGTGACTGACTCAAAGTACCACCCTTCAGATAGAGTATACTTTTCAATTCTCTTGTCAGTCTCGGCCATATAACTTGCTTAGGTTGGTGAAATATGAGAAAGGTATCACATATCCCACATTTGAGCAGGATTTTCAAATGTAACCGTTTGGTTTGGCTTGACTATTTTCTCCTGTCTTCCACCTTGAGAATGTGGACTACTTCTTTAGTCTGGAACCCAGAAAGACAAGTGAAACATAGACTGGCTGCAAGCAGCAGATGACTCACAGCTGTTATGTAATAGCAGTGAGAAATAAATTATTGTTATTCACTAAGCATTATACAGCATAATGTAATGAACAACATTTTCTTCTTGAGAATCTGTTATTTGATATAATATGTTCTTTGTAGTTTTTCTGTTTTTGTGACTAATCTTTTTATTTTCTTCGTTGGCTTGCTTTCTTCTTTCTATTAGAAAGGTATACAGTCTCCAAGGTTCTGTTCGCGAACTTGCCTCTCTCTCTACGTCTTCCCCTTGCCAACATCATTCACTTCTACAGTCTTAATTACCTCATCCATGCAGATCCACATGTCTTGTGCTGATCTGATTTTGAACTCCAAGGATGCATTTGCCAGTTCTTATTCTTCGAATATTTTCTAAGGGCACTTGAAACTCACCTTGGCTAACATGTAACTCAGAATTTCCTTCTTACCTCTCTGTTAATGGCATCATCTTTCTAGTGACTCTTGAGAAGATCATCTTTTCCATTTTCCCCATACCTATTTTGTCTTTGCGGTACTAGCTTTTCTGTCTTTCATATTTTTTGTTATTCCTATCACTGCCCCATTTTCAAATGTTATCTTAGTCATTTAATATTCTTAACTGGACTTATGTGTTAGATATTTTAAACTGCATTTCTTTTTTATGATTATAAAGTAATATATACCAACTGTTTGAAATGGAACCATCATTCATAGTGATACTGAGACTGGAAGGTTAAACCACTTTTGTTAGTTCTGTAATGAGTAAGTCCTGCAGTCATATTAAAGCCAACGTATTGGTACAGCCAATTTGGGAAATTTTTGGACAGTATCATCTAAAACTAAACATACAGATACCATATGATCCAGCAATTTTTCTTCTAGATACATACCTAATAAAAATGTGTCCATAAGCTCACCAAAGGCCTTGTAAACTAATGTTTATGGTAGCATTGTTTGTAATAGCCATAAAGGAAACTCCCCGAAACACCCATTGAGAGTAGAATGGATGAATATGTTCACACAGTGGAATTCTATATAGAAGTGAGAATTAATAACCTATAGGTACAATCTGCAGTGTAGATGTATCTCACAAAAATAAGTTGAGTAAAAGAAGCCAGATAGAGTACATTATGATTTAGTATGATTTAGTTTATATAAGTTACAAAAATGGACAAAACAAATCTGTGCTGTTGGAAATCAGAACAGTGGTTACCCTTGGGGAAACAAAAGGGAACACAAAAGGTACTTTTTTGGTGCTGGTAATTTTATTGTTTCTTGATCTAGGTGCTGGACACCTAGTGTGTTCATCTTGTTAACATTAATTGAGCTGTACATTTATGATCTTATACGTCACTGCCTCATTAAAAAGTACAAATAAAAATAAGAAAGAGGATCCCTAACTTTAATTTAAACACTCATGGTTTTGTTACTACACTAGGAACTATGAGATGTGAATTCTAGTCCTGGCAATTTCATTTTCATCTACCAGCTCTGGGTAGCCTCTATATTCATGCCTCTATATTCATTCATATTCATTCTCTCTCTCTCTCTCTCTCTCTCTCTCTGTCTGTCTCAGCTTCTTAAGAAACACTTGTTTTCTTTTCCCTGTTGTTATAATGGAGAAATGGAACCCATCTGTGTTGTAGTCAGAATCAAAGCTGGTTTAAAAAAAAAAAAATTTCTTTTTACTTTCTCATTATGTAAGATAAATGTCTAAAACTCATTTATCCAAATATTTGTTGAATGTTTGCAATGGATTGGATATTATTCTAGATATTGAGTATATTAGTAGTAAGCAAGATGTACATGGTCCTACCCTTATAGAACTTACATTGTATTTCAGCCTCCACTCCATCCCAAAGATGTCTGAATCACCAGAACCTGTAAATATGTTGTTTCATGGGAAGGGGGAATTAAGGTTGCAGATAGAATTAAGGTTGCTAATCAGTTGGCCTCTAGATAGGAGGATTATTATGGATTATCTTCAGGTCTGCATAATCATAAGGGTTTTTATAAGTGAAAGAGGGCATTGGAAATGTCAATGTCAGAGTAACGTGATGTGAGAAAGACTTGACTGGTCATTGCTGGGTTTGGACATGGATCAGGGCCATGAACTAAGGAATGTGGCTGGTCTCTAGAAGCTAGAAAATGCAGAAGGAAATCAACCCTGCCAACTGCTTGATTTTAGCCTAGTGAGATCTGCCCTGGACTTCTGACCCCCAGAACTCTAAACTAATAAAATTGTATTATTTTAAGCCACCAAGTTTGTGGTAATTTGGTGTAGCCCCAGTAGGAAATGAATACATGATTTACCAGACTTTTTATTAATTAATCCATGTTTTCCTTTCTAATCTCATCTTGGTCCACTTTCTGCCTTGTTCAGTATATTCTAACCTCACTGGGCTTTCTTCAGGTCCTTGAAGGTGCCATATTCTTTCATGTCTTTGAGTCTTGGCTAGAATATTCTTAGAATTCCAAACATCTGCTGGATCTCATTAAAGAGATCCTCTTATCCCCTAATCTAAATCACATCATTAGTTTAGCACTTCTATAGGACATTTGTCCCAACAATTTCTTTCTTTTTTTTAATTGTTAGTCATTATATCCCAGTGTATCTAGCAGTATACTGAGTAGGTACACAATAAATATTTGTTGAACAGTTGCCATTTACTGAAAGTGTTCTACTGCTAGGCACTGCACTAAACCCTTTATATACATCATCTTATTTTACTTCTGACAAGAAAACTATACAGTAGGTATTATTGTCTTCATTTTATAAAACAGAAAACTTTATGCTTATAAGTAATAGAGCTGAGCTTAGGTCTTGACCTAACTTCAGTGCCTGTCCTCTTAACTGCCTTACACCATAAAACTCTTCAATACATTTGTAATCTTCTGAGAGCTATGTAACTCTAGGACAAGTTTTAAACAACTTTTAGTTTATTTGGTAAAGTTTGTCTTTAGTATTATCTTAGTCAACTCAGGCTGCTATAACACAATACCATAGACTTATATTGGTGGCTTCAACAAGAAACATTTATTTCTCACAGTTATGCAGAATGGAAAGTCTGAGATCAAGGTGCTAGCTGATTTGGTTTCTGGTGAGTGCTCTCTTCCTGGCTTATAGATGGCAGCCTTCTTGCTGTGTCAGCACATGGCTGGGAGAAAGAGGAAGACAATGAGTGCAAGTGAGCACATGAGCTCTGGTGTCTCTCCTCCTCCTCTTCCTTCTTCTTGCATAAGCCCTGGACTTAGGACCCAGCCTTTGGACTCATTGAACCTTTATCATCTCCTCAAAGCCCTACTCCATGTACAGACACATTGGAGGTTAGAGCTTCAGCATAATTGTGTGGGGGATGCAGTTTAGTCCATAGCGGGTCCTGTATGTGTGCTGCCTCAGCTGGATCATCATATCCAGGATGAGGAATTAAATGACCTTCATGTCTTAAGGTGATATTCTAACATGTGGCCGATTTGGCAGGCTATTTGCTGTTATCTTCCTTCTGTTTGATAGCTCATTTATTCCCCATTCAATGTGAGGCTGCTGTAGCCCTGCCTCTCTGCTTTCTGTGTTTCGTCTTCAGTTATCCATTGGCTTTATCAACTGATATTTGCTGAGAAAAAAATGCCTGTTTTGCATTGGAAATATAATGGAAAAATTGAGTCTTAAAAATATTTTCTCACTTCACAAACGAGGAAATTGATGAAGGCTCAGAGATTTCACTCAGCT
This sequence comes from Carlito syrichta, assembly GCF_000164805.1. Lineage (NCBI taxonomy): Eukaryota > Metazoa > Chordata > Mammalia > Primates > Tarsiidae > Carlito > Carlito syrichta. The sequence goes on from NW_007250845.1 coordinate 380,220, forward strand.
AGCAAGTGCAGGGTAGGGATTCAGTTCTAGAATTTTTACCCCAAATTCTATGCTTCTTTATAGTAGTAGGAAATACAAATGCACGAATTGTAACTATAGCATATGGCCGAATATTTATGTGCCTTAAAAGGTAAAAAAAAATGTGTGCTATAGGAATTCTGTAGCAGTAGCAAAAAGTCCTGCAGGGATGGAGAAAGCCTGCCTTTACATAGTCAAGCAAGAAGTAATCTTCTGTCCCAGCCTACTCGACCTGTGTGTTTGTGCCTTGCAACATCCCTTTACTCATTCTCACCCCAAAGCACCAGTTACAGTTCCTGGGAGGTGAATGTCCAACAGATGGTGTCATATTGACAAGTGTTATTTATTGAATGTACTTTGTTCAGTATGTTGCATGAATTATCTCATTTGATGTTTATGACGACTCTCTGACATAGATGATATTATTTCCATCTTACATAAGAGGCTTAGAGATTAGATTTCGGTAAAGATCACACAACTAGTAAGTAGCTAAATTAAACTCAAATTTGCTGCTATTAACTACTGTACTGCACTGTCTTCTCGTTTTTAGAGAATATTTATTTGGGTTACCTCATACTAGTCAGAACTCTTCTGTTGTAAGAAATTGAAGTCTTTTAAGATTTTTTTTTAAAAAAGAATGCTTTGTTTTATGTAATTAGGAAGAAGAGGGGTACAGCCTACTTCGAGTGTAACTAGATCAGGGACTTAATTTTATAATTGCCTTCTCTCTCTTTAAAGTCAACTTCCATTTGTTTGTTGGACTCATTCTCTCCTATTGCCTATAGCTGCTGACAGCTGTGAGTCATGTCCTTTTGGTTTGTTTAGTTTGTTGGCTAGCCTTCTGCCTCTAATTTGGCAAAGTCAAGGGAATAACTCTGCCATTGCTTTGTCTTTGGTCACATGCCTACCCCTCAGACCAGTCAATGCGAGTAGGGGAAATACAGCATTTATGATTAGCCCGGTTCAAGCAATTTCACTAGAACCACATAGAATAGGAATTCAACTCCTTCTCAGAGGAGAGGGAATGGATGCAAGGAATTGTTTCAAGGTAAATTATGTGGAAAAGAGTGCAGAAGAGACACCACTACCACCTTCAAGTAGTGACTCCCCCATATGGTACTCGCCTCCTCCCTCCAGTCTTTCTATCTGACTTTGTGGCTCTGAGGCATGCTTTCTGAACCAGCAGCATCAGCATCATAGTATAGCTTTCAAGCATTCCTTATCTTATTACTCTATTGCTATTTCAGTGTGTGTGTGTATTTCAGAATTTATTTGGAATGATGCACAATACCTGAGTTATATAACTAATCCTGGAACTTTGAATAGGACTTTTTTCCGGATTGAAAAGTAGAGATGTCAGAGAGGAAAGGGATACTTTCGTGTGAAGTGTTTTAAATGTGCAAAGAGAAAATAAGAGGGCAGTTTCAATGTTAGAGTTAATTTTGTCACCAGTTCCTTAATTCACAATGCTAGGATGGCTTCACCATGTTCTTCTCTATTTATAAAGTATAGCTATAGTTTTAGAGCTTGTATTAAAGATAAAATAACTCTCTATTAACATATCTGTGGCCCCTGATGCAATGGTTCTGTTTTCCATTTAAAAAGTAATACATGGGCAAGGCTCGTTAGCTCAGCCTGCAATCCCAGCACTTTGGGAGGCTGAGGCGAGTGGATTGCCTGAACCCACGAGTTTGAGACCAGCCCGGGCAACTTGGCGAGACCGTGTCTCTACAATAAATCAAAAATTAGCCGGATGTGGTAGCATATGCCTATAGTTCCAGCTGCTTGGAAGGCTGAGGCGGAAGGATCACTGGAGCCCAGCAGGTCGACACTGGGGTGGCTGTGAGTGTGCCACTGCACTCTATCCTGGGCTGGATGAGACTCCAACTCAAAAAAAAAAAAAAAGTAATACATGAACTTCTACTTTCTGGAAGCTGCAGTGGATATACTTTTACCTTTCTTTTCCATTAAATACCACTAAAACCCCTGAACACTTTGTATAAAACAAACATGAAAGGCTGAGGTGGTAGGATCTTGTGGCCAGGAGTTCAAAAAGGCTACAGTAAGCCATGATTGTGCCACTGTTCTCCAACCTGGGTGACAGAGCCAGACCCTGACTCTGGAAACAGACAAACATGAGAAGACTCCAAAAAGTAGAGAGAACAACCAGCTAGGGACCTTGGGACCTGAGGAATAACACAGTGGTGAGTTCCCTGTGTTTTCTCTTTGCTTCATATGTCTCAGAGTTGGGGTTGAGAAAGCTGGCAACCTGAAAATGCCAAGAGAAGCAGATAATAATAATAATAATAATAATAAAACAAAAGCCTGCTTTCTGTAGCCAATAGATCAGGAAAGGGACATCCTAGCAAGACAGAAAACTTTTAGACAGTGATTGTTCTACTCTAGCCAAGCACTCACAAAAAACTGGCCTCACCCACACCCATGACAGCAAAGACCCAGGAGGGAGTTTGGACTTCACCTCACAAGGTTGTGAGGAGGTGTCCTGGCACTTTCGCCAGGGTAGTGTCGTAGAAGGGCAAGTAGCGTGCCCAGACTTTCATCCCTGTCAGCTGATAGCGATAGCCCCCAATAGAACTGAAAGGAGAAATTTTAAAAACCTACAGTTAGAGTTGGAGAATTCAACACCCCCTCTCAGTAATTGATAGAACAACTAGACAGAAAATCAGCCAGGGTATAGAAGAACTCAGCAACCAACAGGATCTAAGTGACATTTATAAAATACCCCACACATAAACAGCAGAATACACATTCTATTCATGTATCCTGGGCCATAAAACAAACCTCAACAAGTTTATATTGAAATCATTCAGAATGTCATAAAACAATCATTCACAATGGAATAAAAGTAAAAGATAACAGAAAGTCTCCAAGCACTTGGAAATAAACAGCATACTTTTAAATAATTCGTAGATCAAAGCGGAAGTCTCAAAAAAAATAAAAAACAAAACTTTGAACTGATTGCTAATGAAACAACATCAAAATATAACTCAGCTGGGTGTGGTGGCTCAGTCCTATAATCCCAGCACTTTGGGAGGCCAAGATAGGAGACTTGCTTGAGCCCAGGAGTTTGAGACCAACTTGGGCAACATAGCAAGACCTCATGACTACAAAAATTAAAAAACAACAACAATAATAATTAGCCAAGTGTGGTGGCATGCGCCTGTAGTCCCAACTTACTTGGGATGCTGAGGCAGGAGGATTGCCTGAGCCCAGAGGTCAAGGCTGCAGTTAACCATAATCATACCATTGCAGCCGGGCTCGGTGGCTCAGCCTATAATCCCGTGCTTTGGGAGGCTGAGGTGAGTGGATTGCCTGAGCCCGCAGGTTCGAGACCCGCCTGGACAACTTGGCGAGACCTCATCTTTACAATAAAAAAAAAAAAAAAAAAAAAAAAATCAGCCGGGCATGGTAGCACGTGTCTGTAACTCTGGCTACTCGGAAACCTGAGGCAGAAGGATCGCTGGAGCCCAGCAGGTTGAGGCTGCGGTGGCCGGGAGCGGCCACTGCACTCCAGTCTGGGCGACAGAGTGATACTCCAACTAAAAAAAATCATACCATTGCACTCCAGCCTGGGTGACAGAGTGAGACCTCCAACTCAAAAAAGAAAAAGAAAGAAAAAAATGCATAAAATAGAATGAGGAAAAATCTCAAATCAGTAATCTTGGTTTCCATCTCAGGACTCTAGAAAAAGATGAGCCAATTAAACTCAAAGCAAGCAGAAGGAAGGAAATAATAAAGGTAATAGCAAAAATCAATGAAATTGAAAACAAGAAGATGAGAAAATCAGTGAAACAACTAGCTGGTTTTTAAAACAGATCAATAAAACTGACAAATCTGGAGCAAAACTGAATGAAGATGTAAATTACCAATATCAGGAATGAAATGGGGTAGCACTACAGATTCTACAGTCATCAAAAAGATAATAAAGGCGTACTACAAACAACTCTATTTACTTAACCCTTATAACTTAAAACAAAATGGACTACTTCAAAAAGCACAACTACCACAATCCACCTAAAATGATGTAAATAATTTGAATATCTCTACACCTATTAAGAAAATTGAATTTGTAATTTAAAAACTCCCCCGAAAAGAAATGTTCAAGTCCAGATAGTTTCACATGAAAATTCTAGCAAGCATAACCAATTCTACGTAAGCTCTTCTGGAAAATAGAAGAGAGAACACTTTACAAATCATTTTAAGAGGCTAGTATTTCCCCTGATACCAAAACCAAAGATAATACAACGAAACTATAGGCCCGTATCCCCTCTGGATATAGATGGAAAAAACCTTAACAAAACATTAACACTCAGAATTCAGCAATATACAAAATGGATTATACACCATGACCAAGTAGGATTTATTCCAGGAATGCAAATCTAGTTCAATATTTGAAAACTGATGGAATTCACTGTATTCACAAACTAAAGCAGAAAATAACATAACCATATCAAGTGATGCAGAAAAAGCGTTTGACAAAACTCAACATCCATTTATGACAAAATCTCCCAGATAAGTAGAAATAGAGTAGAACGTCCTCAGCACTGTACTTGGTGGTGAAATACCAAATGCTTTTTCCCTGAGATCAGGTACAAGGCAAGGATATCCACACACATCACCTTTATTCAACATCATGCAATAAGACAAGAAAAGGACATAAAAGGTGTAGATGGGAAAGGAAGAAGTAAAATTGTCCGTATTTGCAGATGACATGATTGACTACTTAGAAAAATCCCAAAGAATCTACCAAAAATTGCCTAGAGCTGCTAAATGAGTTTATCAAGGTTTCAGGATACACAATACATACAAAAATCAATTATGTTTCTAATATGCTAGCAATGAATATGTGGACATTGAAATTAAAGATATAATACTATTTATAACAACTCCAAAAAAAATACCTAGATCCAAATGTAACAAAAGTTGTACAGGACTTGCATACTGAAAACTACAAAACACTGATGGAAGTAATCAAAGAAGATCTAAGTAAATGGAGAGACATACCATAGTGATGGATTGGAATACTCAACCTAAAAAAGACATTGATTGATACACAGATTTAACAGAATTCCCTTTTAGGAAATTTTTTTGTAAGTTTTTTGTAAATATAAGTTAGATTATTCTAAAATTTTTATCCAAAAGATAATGGTTTTAACAATTTTGAAAAATAAAAATATGTATACCTAACCCTGAATTGTACCCCGCATCTTTAAAATAAAAATAAAAGAAAAAGAAACATAAGTTAGAAGGGAATGGTCTGACTTTAAAATTTATTATATGGCTAAGTAATCAAGACTGCATGGTATTGGAGGATGAATAGACACATAGATCAATGCAACAGAATAGACAGCCCAGAGATAGGCCCACATAAATACATCCAACTGATTTTTGACAGAATTGTCATAGCAATTCAATGGAGAAAAAACTAGCCGTTACAGCAAACGATGCTGGAGTTAGTAGACATCCATAGGGGCAAAAAAATAAATCTCAACCTAAGTCTCATACTTTATAGAAAAATTAATTCAACATGGATCACACACTTAAATATAAAATGTAAAACTAAAAAACCTTTAGGAAAAAATATAGAAAATCTTCAGGATTCCAGAGTAAGGAAGAGTTCTTAGACTTAACACATTAAAGGAAAAATGGGTAAATTGGACATCGTAAAAGAAAAAAAATTTGCTCTGCATGACCTTGTTAAAAGGATAAAAAGACAAACTACAGAGTGGAGAAAATATCTGCAAACCACCTATCTGACAATGGACTCGAATATGTAAGATCTCTCAAAAATCACAGTAAAAGCAAAACAAAATAAAATAAAAAACACCAGAAAACTAGTTAGAAAATTGGCAAAAAACATGAAGAGGAAGTTCACTGAAGGGCATATACAGACAGCAGGTAAACATATGGAAAGATGTTCATCATTAACCATTTGAGAAATGCAAATGAAAACCACAATGAAATATTACTACACACCTATTAGAATGGTTAAAATAAAAAAATTATGACAGCACCAAATGGGGGTGAGCATGTAGAGAAAAGATGTTATTCGTACATTGCTGATGGGAATTTAAATAGTACAGCTACTCTGGAAGACATTTTTGCAGTTCTGAAACAAACAAGCAAACACACAAACAAAAGAAACTCTGAACATTAACTACCATGTGACATAGCTGTTACATTCCTGGGCATTTATCCCTAGAAAATGTAGACTTACGTTCATACAAATCCTGTACCTGAATGGTTATAGCAGCATTATTCACAATGACCAAGAACCTGATACAGCCTTAAGTGTCCTTCACAGTTGGATGATTAAACATACTTTGATAAATTCATATGATGGAATACTACTCAACGCAAGAAGGAATGAATTATTGATGCATGCAACAATCTAGGTGAATCTCTAGAGAATGATACTGAGTGAAAAAAGCTAATTTTAAAAGTTATATACTGTATTACTTAATATAATATTCTCTAATTGATAAAATCATGGAAATGGAGCACAAATTAGTGGTTGCCAACCGTTAGGGAAGGATTGGGAGTGGGGATAAGTGGCTATAAAAGGGTAATAGGAGAAGTCCTGAGGAGATGGAAATATTCTGTATCTTGACTGCATCAGTGTCAATATTCTAGTTATGACATTGTACTGTAGTTTTACAGGACGTTATTTCTGGGTGAAAACTGGGTAAGGGGTACATGAGATCTATAATTACTTTAAAATAAAAAATTTAATTTAAAAAAGTAATGCGTATACCTAGTGAAGCATATTAAAGCAATATGAAAAAATAAATAATGGAAGCACCCATGCCCTGGTCCCTTCCTTGGAAATTACTCTAATTTTTTTCCATATACCCTTCAATAGACATTAAATGCATATTGCATGTATGTGCATTGATAAATATATTTTCTAAGATATAGAAACAAAATAACACTCTATAATGTTATTCTTCACCTTGATCTTCTTATTTAACTTATATTGGAGCTCCTTCTATAAGGCACACACAAATTTACCTAGTTCTTCCTCAGCTAGATAATGCACTGTCATGAGGATGTATCACAATTAATCTACCAAGCTACCTAATGAAGGGAATGTTAATTGCCTCAAATCTTTTGCTGTTATGAACAATGATGAAGAAAACTTACTATGTATGTGTTTGAACTCATGCAAGTTTATTTGTAGGTCAAATTCCTAAAAGTAGAATTCTGAGTCAAAATTATGGGGCATTTTATATTTGATAGATATTTTCAAATTCCTTTCCAAAACTTAAACCTTTATATTCTTACCAGCAGTATAAAAGGGTGCATTTCCTTGTATTCTTATGAACAGTGTATTTTCCAACTTTATCAATCTCACAGATGAGAATGTATTACCTTTTAATTTGCATTTTTATAATTATGAGTAAAGTTGGCCATTTTGTCAGATGTCTAAAAGTGAATAGGTTTATTTTTTCAAACTAAGTTAAAATGACAATCATAATTTCTTTTTATTGGGGCATGCATTTTTTAAATTGTATAACCTCTTATTAAATTTTAAAAACTTTCTGTTATGGCTAGGACTCCATAGATATGTTCTTTAACTTACTTGCTCGTTATTTTTAATTTTAATTTTTGTATGTCCTTGTGGATATTAAATCGATTTTTTTTTTAGGTTTGAATCTAATACATATGGGAAGTTTGATGTTGTGTTTGACTTGTGGGTGCTTGCCTGAGATTCTGCATGATTGATGAAAGTACAAGATGAGGTTAGACAAGAAGTTGACTTACTTGAGGGCAGATTCTTGAGAAATCAAGCATTTCCTAATGACCCGCAGAGCCTCTGAGGACATTTGGTATCTTGATAAGATCTGTAAGTAAGCAAACGTTATTTTTGGTACCAGCTGCCTCAGCATTCCCTCTCTGGACTTTTTCTGCATTATGTACTCCTGACAGGAAAATTGAAAATTAACTGATAATGTATATTGGTGTTACAGCTCTTAAACACTCAATTCATGCTATGTGTAGGCACGGTCCTGAGCAAAAGCTTATGAGGTTGGTACAATTATGTCCATGTTTTATTTTATTTTATTTTTTTGAGTTGGAGTCTCACTCTGTCTCCCAGGCTGCAGTGCAATGGCACAATCATGGCTCAACTCAGTCTCGACCGCCTGTGCTCAGGTGATCCTTCCACTTCAGCCTCCTGAGTAGCTGGCAGTACAGGTGGGTGCCGCTATGCCTGGCTTAATTTTTGGTTTTGTAAAGATAAAGTCTTGCCGGGCTCGGTGGCTCAGCCTGTAATCCCGCGCTTTGGGAGGCTGAGGTGAGTGGATGCCTGAACCCACGGGTTCGAGACCCGCCTGGGCAACTTGGCGAGACCTCATCTCTACAATAAATAAAAAAAAATAGCCAGGCATCATAGTGCACACCTGTAGTTTCAGCTACTTGGAAGGCTGAGGCGGAAGGATTGCCGGAGCCCAGCAGGTCGAGGCTGCGGTGGCCGGGAGCGTGCCACTGCCTTCCGGCCTGAGTGACAGAGTGAAACTACAACTCAAAAAAAAAAAAAAAAAAGATAAAGTCTTGCTATGTTGCCCAGGCTGGTCTTGAACTCTAGAACTCAAGTAATCCTCCCACCTCGGCCTCCCAAAGTGCTGGGATTACAAGCATGAACCACTGTACCTGCCTATGTCTATATTTTAGATGAAGAAAGTAAAGCATAATTTGCCCAAATCATACAGTAGGTGGGGTCAGAGTTTTAGCTATGGCCATCTGACTCCCGAGCCCTTTCTCTTGACTACTGTGCTGTACTACTGCTGTCAGAACACCCCAGGGTTGCCAAGGGATATTTTAAATTTTTAAAGGAAACACAGTAACATCTCTTGGATGCGCTACAGATGGCTAGCTTAAGCTGGCTCAGCATTTAAACATTAGATCACACTCTGTTTCTTTTGATGACATATCTTTGCAAAACCGGATTTCAGCAGTGCTGCGATAAAAAACAGGAGTCATGCAAAGCCCAATGCAAAACAGGAAATGAAGGTGACTGTTTCTCATTCCAAAGTCTGAGAAGTTGTGCAGTGCCCAACAGGTACATATATCCCGTTAGTAAATAATTCTATAAAATGACATGAAATTTTATTTTTTCTTTCAATTTATTTGTATTGTTTCTTCAAATGACTTCCAAGTTATTAGGAAATTGACTTAATAAATAAGTTGTTTGGACCTAGCTACTTGATAAGTAGGACTGTTAGGTATTTCTTTTTTCCTAGGAAAGTCATAAAAACATTTCTGAGATACCACGAGTGCCACAAACTGAGAGTTTAGGAACTTCTGCAAGCACGTGTCTGCTAGAATAGAGAAAAGAATGTAGAATTTGGCACAAGATAGGAAATCAGTAATTAATATCTCTTGTTATCACATCAGTGCTAAGGTGTTAAGGATTTCATAGTAACTCTCACATGAGTATTTGGTTAGAATTGATCTTAGAAAGAATAACCGAAGGAAGTATCTCAAAGGAGTGCATTCCAGCAGGTCTAAAGCGTGATGACCAGTGATGTTCTCACACCATAACTATCAATGGAGAAGACTTCTGTGACCAAATGCATGCTGGTTTTACCCCACACCCCAAGCAAGCAATTCTGCAGCGGACACAAGCTGAGTGTCCTTCTATTCAATTTTGACAATGTCTACCTGGAGATAGTGTCAGATCCCACGGAGTATGGGCTCAGTCCACAAGACTGCCCCGCCTTCAGACACTAGATGCAAGTCTAAACCTTTGGACCATCTGACAGACCAACTTCAAGTTGGAGTTCCCATGACCCCGTCTTTGGGTTCAATTAATCTGTTAGAATGACACTGAACTCAGGGAAACACATTTGCCAGTTTATCATAAAGGATATTACAAAGGATCCAGATGAAGAATGCATGCGGTAGGCTTGAGGGGAGGATTGTGGAACTTCCATGCCTTCCTGAGGCATGGCCCATCCAGGAACCTCTCTGGCTGTTCAGCTATCTGGAAGCTCTCCAAACTCAGTCCTTCTGGGAGTTCTAATAGAAGCTTCATTATGTAGATGTGGTTCCTTTGGCCACTGACCATTGATCAACTTAAATAGACATGGTTCATTTAGCCACTGGCCATTGATCAACTTAACTTTCAGCCCCTCTCCCCTCCCTAGAGGTTGAAGGGTGGGGCTGAGCGTCGTAACCTTCTCTTCATGCCTTGGTCTTTCTGGTGACCAGACCCCATCCTGAAGCTACCTATGGGCTGCCAATCATCGGTCATTCATTAGCTTACAAACATAGATCACTTTGGAGCGTCTAAGGATTTTAGATATATGCCAGGAAACAGGGTTGAAGACTAAATACAGATTTTACAATATTACAGCAGGTGTCTTTAAAATTATGACCAAGGTAAAATGTATTCTGAATTATATCTGGGATCTGATCAAGATACTACCTATCTCATAGGTTTCTTGTAAAGATTAAGTGAGTAAGCCTAAAGAACAGTGCCTGGAATATAATGGACAGTCAATGAATGATATATTGTTAATATTTATTATTATTATCTGTTTTTCTTTATCATCATCGCTACCATTTTCTCTGGAGGATATATAATTTCACCAGCACACCAGGATCATTAGTTCATCATAAAATATGGACAAAATTGTTGGCTTGTTAGTTTTTAAGACTAAAATCCTAGGGTGCTATTGGAACCCCAGAGCTTTTTAAGGCCCATATTTTAATTGGCAGAAGCTTTAGAGGGATTTCCCTTGAGTTCTTTGAACCAGGATTTTACAGACAACTCATCTGATAAACATTTCCTTAAATCTCCTTGGGCCCCAGGTCTACACCCATTTGGAACAGCCTCTAGGGAAACTTTGGGAACAAATTGAATTTTTCTTTCATCTATCTGATGGATTTAAGTTTTACTTTTCTTGCCTGTCTGGTATTAGTGACAAGACATATATTCTTGATGCTTTTTGACCTAAAGTTAATATGCCTAGTCCATAAAGTCTCTTACTGGGACAGTCACCTCTTAATAGCACTTGTAAAATACCACTTTGTGTTATTAAGATATTTGTATGGTCTTTCAGTTTAGAAAGCACTTTAATATCTTTTATTTTCATTATCACAGTGTTTCTCCAAAACCTAGACAGGTGGAGATTTCACTTCATGGATGAATAAATTGAGGTCAGAAAGTAATGTGACTCATCCAGGATCATGCAACCAGCTTATAACAGATCCATGCCTAGAAGCACAACTCTTATTTCCAGCTTAGTATTCTTTTTATAATCCTGTGTTCTGCAATCTCTCTGCCTCCTGCCCTAAAATGGGGAACAGAATATGAGACTACTCAGAACTCCTGAGGTCAATGCTGAGTCCTATCTTTTGATCTTGAAAAAATAATTCATCCTCTCTGAATCTTTATTTCTTCATTTGTGAAATTAGAAAATAATATTAGTGTAATTTTCTGTAGAGTTGTTGTAATTAGTGTTGGAAGCAAGATTCAAATCCAGATAATGTGGTTCCAGAGTCTATGCTCTCAACCACTAGCCATACTGACTCTTGCCATTTAAAAGGGGTAAACTAAAACATTAAGAGTGCCAGGGTTGCATAACAAGCTAGAGATAGAGTTGTGGTAACTGTATCAGCTATTGCTGTTAACTCTAACTGAATCTTCTAAAGTAACTCAAAGCTTCAAAACTCAAGAGGATGAAGTTACACTAATATTAAGTGACCTATGTTGTCATTCAAAGTGTAGATGCAACCTTGATGAAAAGACTAGAATTTTAGAAATGTCTTTATTCTAAAGTGCTTGTTAAAGAGTGTCAGAAAATTTTACTTTTTTCTTACAGCACTGGGAGGTGTTCAAAAAAGTTACAGAAGTTTTCATTTTGGTTCCTGCACTTCTTGGTCTTAAAGGGAACTTGGAAATGACATTGGCATCCAGATTATCCACTGCAGTAAGTTTTTTCCTACCTCAAAATATATATATTACCTATACTGTTGCTCCCTGTTAAGGAGAACCTGTATCAGGAAGATGTTTTTCTTTGACTACCCAATACATTTCTGAACCTCAGGGCTATGCTAGGTATTTATACCTGATATCATACCCTGAAAGATTGTCTAATCTGAGAATTATCCTGAGAAGTATATTTACCTCCTTTGATGCCAGGACATTCTAGAAATTATCATCAGTACTTAAGACAATGGGGTAAGTCAGATACTAAGATTCTTTATGGTTCAATGGTTAGTTGATTGATGTCTAAGATTTTTGTGATTACAGAGCAAGCCTCTTTCGGGTACCCTCCCACTTGAGAACTTTTCTGGCTTCTTAATAAACTCTTGTCATCTTTAAAAAAAAAAAAAGATTTTTGTGATTGTTAAAGTAATACATGCTTATTGTAAAAACTGTAGAAAAGGTAATAAATATAAAGAAGAAAACCTCAAACAATCCCAAATTCTCTACTTAGACATAACCACTATTCATATTTTGGTATAGATCCTTCTATAACTGCATATCTATGTTTATACATTATTAGGTAAACCACAATATAAGTACAGGCTGTAGGTTCTAAAAAAGACCTGGAATCCTATATATTATCTTATAATCCATAATCTCTGCTTTAAAATGCATCATGATCATCTTTTCATGTCAGTAATACATGTAGAGCTTTCCATGTCAATAATACATGTCTATCTCTAGCTTGTTATGCAACCCTTGCTGTTATTGACTAGGTGCTTTTCTGCTGTAAAGTGCCACACATTTAATCCACTACCCGTTACTAGATATATAAGCTCTTCCTAATGTTCTGCTATTATAAACGATGTTATGATGAATATATA